>NC_056735.1:1246269253-1246569253 GCF_019279795.1 Protopterus annectens | reverse complement strand
GGTTGTGCTTCAGGCTGTTGTATATTGTGGCATTTGGGAGTCAGGATGAAAAATACTGGGTCCTTGGCATATGAAAAGGAGCAAACGGAAAAAAGATTATGAGCAGTGAGGTAGGGAGGAGCAGGAAGTAGTAGGGTTGATTATTAGAAAGGTGAAGTGTAGATTATATAGGGAGAGGATTAGGTGGGGTGTTAGGGTAAGCAGCAGAGGGAGGGTTACAGTATCAGAGCAAAACAAATTCTCAGTATATCACTAATATAACCTGGTATGTCAAGAAAGCACTTTACAATCCTTACAAAGACATTCTTCTGCTAATATGAAAATTGTAACAGTTTAGGCTTTTGTTCATAGAAGGAACCATACAGTGTTGTACATTGTGCAGTATAGTTCATATCACATCTTGGATACAGTAGGCTACCTTAATATTTGTACAGTTAAGGTAAAACAGGCACTTAGTAGGCAAAGGTTAACTGATAAGCAGGAAGTGCTAATTATTCTCTGCTACACTTCTAATACCAACAGTTTAAAAGCTAGAAAAGGCTATTTGTACTGTGGTATGAATAGCAAAATTTAACAGTATGCAACAAGTAACCCAATAATCCTGTAAAGTAGAGCTGGGCAAAATAGCTTTAACTGCAACTGGACCTTTCAAAGAAAGACAACATGTGGCTTATCTGTGAGCAGGCATTTCAATAGAGCATACAACTTCAGTTTTAAACTGAAAAATAGCTTTCAAAACTCTGGCGACTAGGTTAACTACAACTGGACATTACAAGACAGTATATAGCTTTACTTTTAATTCCATGAACAGCTATGAATAAAACCGGACGAGTTTCTTTAAATATGACTGGACCTTAGAAGAAAACAGTGTTAGTAGAAAAAATGCTAAAGTCTGGGTGGCTTCGGAAAAGCTTAGGACAAGGGTCTGAGGCATGTACTAGCATGTTAACTACAGATGGAGACGGAGCTCAAAATATAGGAATGCTAAAGTAAAACAAGTTAGAGTATCAGGCAAGGATAGCACACACTTTGTTAGCAGACAATGAAGCTGCTATAGTAAGGCAGTTGTATCTATGGTATAAGCTCATAGTCCTTGAATTGCATACAAAAGCATCAGGAAACAGGAGCTTGCACGTGTTATAAACAAAGTTTATAAGGCACAGGTATAGCTTGAATAAGTCACATCACAATTCTGATACCCATGCCTGTTTAGCCCTTTTAAAAATATCAAGCAAACATTATATACAATGCATTAAAGAATCAGTTGGTAATCTAAATGGCTGCATGGCAGAGAGAAGCAAGATAAAGCAAATACAATTCAGATAAGTCAAGAGCAGATAAATACCTTACTAATGCCTCAGGGAGCAGAACTGCACATCACATTGGTGGGAGATGGGGAGGTTTGGCATAGATGTAGACCAAAAGGGGAAGCAGAAAAGTAGAATGGATCTATAAATGGTGGAAAACATTATCTGAGTGTGAGGGAAAAGTACACATGTCATTTCCTGAATGTACATGTGCCTTAATGGGGGAGTGCTATGGGGCGGGGATAAGCAAGAAACTTGAATATCTGAAAATCTATATGTTAGAAAAATATGTATTAATGTGTGTATGCTTAATGCCAATTAATAATCAAGAGATTTAGTATGCTTTTCATTCTATTTTTCATGCACTGTGTTATATATAAATTGAGTTTCATATGAGACTGAAAAAGATGCTTTTTGAAAACTGCAGTATGCTTTCTGAAACTTGCAAGTTGCCCTCTGACCTAGTAACTGCTAGCACAGCAATATTCATGTTTATGCCTTTTGGAAATGTACTTGAGAAGCAGGTGCTTATCTGCTAGGTCAGGAACGAATGAATGAACAATACTATATTCTGTAAATGTAATGATTTTAGACAATCAGCTCTGTTCGAAGCATGAGAACATGTGCAGCTGCAGTAACTTAGAGATAAAGTAGACAAAGGATTATTAGAGAAATGAACTGCTAGCATTGTGCTTGAATTAGCCATAGTACCTTAAATGGTAACATAACATGTATCTAACTTGGAGTAATCAAGGCCATGTTGTTTTCCTCAGGAAGTTTCACATAAAAATTGTTAAATCGGCAGAAATTCATGGGAATGATGGTCAGCAGATGATGAAAAAGGTGGCAATCTGTTACGTCAGCTTGGTAGGCCATAACTAGTTTGAGAATGTATAAAAATGAAAATATTTCCTGTTTCTGGTTAGACAAACTCTGTATTAGCACGTTTTTGTCTCCTTGCTGCAAGATTAAAGTGCCTTAACCTGAACCTATCGTGTTTTGATAATTTTTAAAGTATATTTTTCCTATGACAGGAAAGTACCTCTCGCTCTAGGCCTAGGTCAGAATTGGGCCCAGTGGCATGCATCCGTACGGAGAAGAGGCCATATCGGCTCTTCTGTTTTGAAAGACCTCCGACTGAATTGTCGTTCGAAAGAGGCCAGCCACTGTTTCTGATCTGGGATTGGAGGACGAGTCAACGATCCGGTGAATCAACTCACGGAGGGTCAGGTAAGGAGGAATTATCTTATTTCTGTTTTAAGATCAGGGACTAATTACAGAACTGTTTTTTGTCAGGAAGATTTGCATGTGCAGATCAGGGACAGAAAAAGGGGTTACTGTTTTTGTCATAGATCAGGGAAACAGAATAGGTAGGCAATTTATTCTATATAAACTGTGAAAAGGTATAGAACTGTGGTACCACGTGATAAAAAGGATTACGTAACAATTTACAGCTTAGTTAAGGCAACAGTGGGAAATCAGTGTACAAAAAGCTCCTGAGACCCGGCCCTAACTGAAGACGCGAAGTATATGCAATTACAGCGTGCCGACAATGTTAAGTATTATACAAAATGGGTTGATAAGTATAAATTCGATGGTAATTTAGATAAACTTGCACTTATTAAACTTGTCAGGCAACTAAAAACAGACGCAAAAGGTCCATTAAAAAAGCAACGACAATTAGGAGTCCCTCAGGCGCATAGGTGGCTTGAGGAAGCAAATCTCAGGGAACAAAAGATAAAGAACTCAAAAAACGATGTTTTTAGACAAAGAAGATAATAACTTGGTAATAGCAACGGCCCCTCCTTCGCCCCCTCCGCTTCCCTTACCAGAATATGAAGCGAGTGGACAAGCTGATCCACCTCCGCTATATCCAGCTGTTTCTACAGCATCAAAACCATTTGTCAGGGATCCTATCGAGACAAGGTCTTGAACACGCGACTTGAGGAGGGAGATTGAATTATGCGAAATAAATAGAAAATCACAGGCTATGAGTGAAGAGGAGATATGTCCACTCATAGAAGTACCAAATCCTCAGGCAGGACAGACAGGGCAGGATCCAATTCTTTTAGTTTATAGACCGTGGACACCGGAAGATATCCGGAAAGCCACAGAAGGAATTCCCCATCCGAAAGTGAATTTTTGAAAATTTTTAGAAGACTTACAGGGTATGAGATTAAGTTACCATTTGAATGGAGAATAAGTAGAAAAAGTAGTTAGACAAATTGTGGGTCCAGATTGGCACATGATCAGTGGCGACTGAAATCCTCGTGACGCACAGCGTAGACCCCTCCCACATACTAATGCAGAACTGGATGGCAGAGTAAAAGGTCTGACAGACCGAATCTCTGAAAAGTGGAAGCCTAGGGCTGATTGGACTTGCATTAATCAGTGCATTCAACAGGAAGGTGAAACAGTTGATAGATATTATGCTAGACTGTTAAAATGTTTTAATAACCACTGCGGAATGCAGATACCAGAAAACGAGACACAAGATTCCCCATATGAACAACAGCTAAAGAATGCATTCTTGAAGGGTAGTATAACTCCCATTAGCAGCTTTATTACAAAGCACATGGTAGATCATCGTACAAGTAGACTACAGCTATTACTTGAATATGCTAGACATGCAGAGAGACATTTTAATAGCAAAAAGAAAAAGAAAACTCAAGTATTTTCGGCAGAAGATGGGTCAGAAGTATTTGTAGTACAAACTGGGAGAAAGGGTAAGAAAAATGCCCAGGGAAATAAACAATCTGACAAGCGATCAGAAGATTTTGAAGAAAGAAAGAAAAAAGGTGAATGTTTTAAATGCAGGAAAAAAGGACATTTAGCAAGGGATTGCAGGCTAAATAAGAAGGTGACTACAGAAAATAAGGAAGATGAGGAATGACTGTATGATAGTCAGGAATCACTGAATGACAATAAACAGGAAAGGACAAGTGCAAATGTGATAGCAAGGGTAGAGGATATGACAGAAGGGGTAGAGGATGTACATGAATGTGCAGACATTGAAGAAAATAAAATTTTGGACTTAGCCTTATTGAGCCTAGAGCTTTAATTAGCAGATACAAAACCGGAAGTGACGCTTCTGGTAGAGGGGAGGGAAGTCAAATTTTTGTGCGACTCAGGGGCTTCACGGACCCTGATACACCCTTCCAAATTACCGGAAGATTCAGAATCACCAGATTATATACTGGTGAAGGCAGCTAATGGACAGCTGTATCGGGAGTCACTCTCCCATGATATAGCAATAACAGATCCCGTTTCAGGGATGATCAGAAAAGTAAAATTGTAGTTTCTGCAAAATGCCCAGTAAACCTTTTGGGTAGAGACTTAATGCAGATATTTGGCATAGCCGTAGTTCCAACCATGCAGGGTATGGAAGCACAGCGACAAATGGATACTTTTGTAGTGAGACCGGAGGGTGAGACATATTATTGGTACAGCCAGGACTTAGTTACGACTGGTCCAGGGACAGTAACCAAAGAACTGATTTACGTAGCCATCAGTAAGTCCCCCTCCCTCGACATTGACAGACAGCATTTGTTGCATTGTACTCTATACTACTGTAATAGACCAGGACCTGATAAATATTATGATCAGGAATTGTTTCAGAACCATGCGAACAGACTAGTGTTACGAAATTTGTACTGGGACACAGAAGGAAACAGTGTAGTAAGCTGTTCATTGCCCAGGAATTTTTAACACTTTACAAATCTAATCGATTGCCACATGTTAGCTTAACTAAAAATAGAAATTTGAAATGGGCAGGCTTAGGTGAAAAAGTCACAAGGTGGGAAAAGCAGACAGAATTAGAGCTCTCCGAACAAGGAGTACAGAAACAGAAATTGAATTGGATAACACAGACACACCCAGCTGTGCACTCACAGGCTAGTGAGAATAGCTGAGTAGTACTTTTATTAGAAGAAGAGGAAAAAGCCTTGCAAGGCATACCAGACATTCTCTGGTCAACAGGGAAATCAGATGTAGGACTTATACGAACAGCGGGACCAGTTACTATTACGCCAAAGTCAGCATTTAGACCCCAGAAAAGACAGTATCCCTTGAGAAAGGATGCAGAGATAGGAATCAAACCTATAATAGCAGCCTTAATTAAGGAAGGAGTCTTAATAGAATCTCCTGATTCACCATGTAATACACCCTTATTTCCTGTCAGGAAAGCAAACGCGGAATGGCGTATGGTCCAAGATTTACAAGCTGTAAATAATACAGTTATACCCAGGGCACCGACGGTGCCAGACCCACACACCTTACTGAATGATTTAAAGCCTCAGTAAAAATATTTTTCTGTGGTAGATATTAGTAATGCATTTTTCTCAATACCGATACACCCTGAGAGCCAATATTGGTTTGCATTTACATTTCAGGGAAAGCGGTATACATATAGAAGATTACCACAGGGATATTGTGAAAGTCCAACAATATTTGCACAAGAAATGGCTAGCAACCTGGCGGGATTTATCTCACCGAGAGGTAGTCAGATTTTACTTTATGTAGACGACATTCTGCTGGCAGCCCCCACCCAGCAAGAATGCAAAGAGGACACTAGAGCATTGTTACAGTTTTTAGCTACTCAAGGTCACAAAGTAAACAAGAACAAACTACAACTTTGGAGAAAACAAGTTAAGTACTTGGGATATGTAATATCCAAGGAAGGTAGAATATTAGACGAAGATAGAAAAACAGCAATATTATAGGCACCTAAACCAACTACCAAGAAGGAAATGATGTCCTTCCTGGGAACTACTAATTTTTGTCAAAGCTGGATACCAAATTATACTTTGGAATCTGCTCCGCTGGCCAATTTAATATTTAAAAAGCCAATGGCAGCACAGGATTTATTACAATGGACACCAGAAGCAGAAGCAGCTTTCTGCAAGCTGAAACAACTGATAGCATCATCCTTAGTTTTAGGATTACCAAACTATCATATGCAATTTATTCAAACTGTAGACTGTAAGCAGGGTTATATGACATCAGTATTAACACAGCAGCATGGGGACAAGCAACGCCCAGTAGCTTACTACTCATCACAGTTAGACCCAGTGGCGCGGTCCCCGCCCCACTGTGTACAAGCAGTAGTTGCAGCTGCAATGGCAGTGCAGGCTTCAGCCTCAGTAGTGTTATGCCACCCTCTCACATTGAGAGTGCCTCATGCAGTCGCAGTTATTTTTACTGCAAGAAAAAGTAGCATATCTTTCTCCTGCTAGACATCTTTCCTGTATAACTATACTGTTGAGTCAACCTCATATGACAATTGAACGATGCACAACTTTAAATCCGTCAATCTTGCTCCCAACCCCTGCAGATGGCAAACCGCACTGCTGCCTGCAGGAGATTGAGCAAAAGACATTACCTAGACCAGACCTTATGGATGTTCCCTTGGATGATGCCGAGGTGACATACTATGTGGACGGCTCGTGCAGAAGGGGTCCTACAGGACAGATCCTAGTGGGGTATGCAGTCGTTTCTGATACTGAAACTTTAGAAGCAAAATCTTTACCACACAATTTATCTGCACAAGCGGCAGAGTTGATTGCCTTGACAAGGGCATGTATGTACCTTAGCAAAAGGTAAGAAAGTGAACATTTATACTGACAGTCAGTATGCTTTTTCTACTGTACATGTTTTTGCGCAGCAGTGGAAAAATAGAGGAATGATAACATCTACTGGTAAATCAATTAATCATGTGCAATTCATTTTAGATCTATTAGACTCTATTCAGTTACCTCAAAAAGTAGCTATTTGCAAATGCGTAGCTCATACCAAGCAACAGGATAGGATTTCAAAAGGTAATGCGTGGGCTGATACAGCTGCGAAGCAAGCAGCTTCGGCCTTAGAAGCTTTTCTTTTGAGTGAGGAATTACAACCCTCTGAGACTTTAGATTTAGAAATGTTAAAAACAATGCAGACACTTAATACAAATGTAGAAAAACAGAAGTGGGTAAAACGAGGAGCAATCCTTGAAAAGGGACTGTACATCTCCAAGGAAAAGAAACCAATTTTGCCATCTAACTTGTTTAGATATGCAGCTTTGTTGAGCCATGGGCAGAGCCATGTCTCAACATGGGGGATGGTACAGTTAGTGAATCGAGTGTTTACAACCTATGGATTTACAAATTACACAAAAAATTTCTGTGCAGCATGCCATGTTTGTAACAAGCATCACGCACAAGGGGCATTGAAGCCTAAGCAAGGGAGTTTCCCTACACCACCATATCCGTTTCATACTATTTGTATGGATTTCATAGAATTGAATAAATGCGAGAATAAAAAGTATTGCCTTATCATTATAGATATGTTTTTCAAATGGGTAGAAGCTTTTCCAACTAAAAATCCAGATGCAGCTACTGTTGCAAAGGTCCTTGTTAAAGAAATTGTACCCAGATTTGGCATACCGGAAAAGATTTATAGTGATAACGGTACACATTTCGTGAACCAAACAGTACAGCAACTTAGTCGTTATTTTGGAATATCGTTAAAAAATCACTGCGCTTACCACCCTCAATCTGCAGGGTTAGTAGAGAGGCATAATGGGGTGTTGAAGAAAAGCTTAGGAAATTGATAACCGAGACACACAAGAACTGGGTGCACTGTTTGCCTTTAGCACTGTTGAGCATGAGAACTGTTCCAAATGCAAAGGGATTAACTCCTTTTGAAACTTTGTTTGGGAGGGCATATTATACACCTCAGTGGAAACCTCTCATGTCTGCAGAGCAAGAGGCTGACAGTTCACTTGCAGGGTGTTGAAGAAAAGCTTAGGAAGTTGATAACCGAGACACACAAGAACTGGGTGCACTGTTTGCCTTTAGCACTGTTGAGCATGAGAACTGTTCCAAATGCAAAGGGATTAACTCCTTTTGAAACTTTGTTTGGGAGGGCATATTATACACCTCAGTGGAAACCTCTCATGTCTGCAGAGCAAGAGGCTGACAGTTCACTTGCAGGGTATATGAGGTGATTTTTGAATAACAAACTTTTGCAGTTAAATTCTGTTTCAGATAAAGAACAACTGAAATCGGAAGCACCAGTAGCCCCAGGCACCTGGGTCTGGGTGAAGATTGTGAAGCGAAAGAATTGGAGTTCTCCGAAGTGGGAAGGACCATACCAGGTACTACTGTCAACACCCACTGCAGTCAAGATCGCGGAACGAGCTTCCTGGATTCATTTGACGCACTGTAAACTGGTTAAGAACTTTGAATTGGACAAAAACTTTGTTAGTATTGTACAACGAGAACACAATGGCCAGGTACAGAGTGAATAGAGACATTGAGCAACCTCAGAAAACTTGTATGATCATTTTAATAGCTATGCTAATCACACTGTTCTTTTTTTTGTGGCCACTCCTTTTTCCTGCCACAAAAGTTGAACTGATTAGACGTAATGAACCAAACATAGACTGGCATCTGAACTTTAACACTTATCAGGCAATTACATGTGTATATGCTGAGACTTTTAATGTTTCGAACTGCTGGGTCTGTACGGCCATACCAACAGCATACAGGGGGTTGTTGATGGCTGCTATCCCCCTAGGGGTCAATGAGACCTGGGAAAATCTGTTTTTTGACACAGTTGCTATTAAAGCACATGGCAAGGTAGCACTGTATTTGCCTGTAACACAAAAAGGAATTGTATGTTTTTACAAAAATGACACCATCCAAGTGGGATGGAGTAAGTGTAATGTCACAGTACAGTATAAATGCTATAGAAAACCAAACAATTTGAGTGGATCTTGTCGTACAGATTATGACTCATTTTTGAAATCTATGCATAAGACTCTTGATCAGGTACAACGTAATCCTGTACTTTTTAAACAGTTATCTGTAATAGATAGGAAAATATTTCATGCAGGGCAGTCATTTTGTAACAAAGTAACAACTAACGTAGAGGACTGTTATTTTGTGTGTGGTAAAAAAGCATATAAATGGTTACCTGAGAATTGGTCTGGCAGTTGTTTTTTGGGGTACCTGGTCCCGGCCATCCGACACACTGCAGTTTTGCCTCAGGGAAGTATTTGAAATACCCGAGATGTGACCAAAAAGACTGTTAAGAAACCTGAGAATCCAGTGGGACAGATCGAAGTGGGCTGGAAAGACCATCGTAATGTGGGAACCAAACTTACGCACATGGACTTGAGTGATGCTGTCATATCCTGGGCAGGTATATTACCTGCATATGGAGCAGTTAAATCAATATGGGAGCTGCGAAAACTGTCAAAACTTCTCGAAGTGATGAGTAATGCGACTTTTTCTGCTCTTGAACTGATAACTGATGAACTGAATGCCATGAGAACTGTAGTCTAAAACCGAATGGCTCTTGACTTCACCCTAGCGGCGAGGGGTGGGACGTGCGCTTTAATCAAAGAAGAATGCTGTGCGTTTATTCCTGATCATCTCGAGGTGATTCACCAAGTGTCGGCCATGACCAAACCAGGCCCAAATCCTCTGACAGACTTTTTCCAGAGTGTATTTGGGGGGGTGGGGTTCCATCTTTATGAACATATTGATTGCCATTAGGGTAGGATTACTCCTAATAGGAGTTTGTGTTTGTTGTGGAATCCCCTGCATGAAGAAATTAATCAAAGAATTCATAGATATATCCGTATCTGAGACTATGTATCAAAGTACTGAATTTGAAGAGTTGCTAGAATGTGAAACACTTTCATAAAAGTTTAAACTGAATGACTTTCTTAACTGCAAATCCTGAATGGAAGAGGTTAGGAAAAGAAGCAAATTGTTTATTCTTTTTTTGAAAATAGAATTAAAAAGTATTAACAGGAGGGAAATGTTAGAAAAATATGTATTAATGTGTGTAAGCTTAATGCCAATTAATAATCAAGAGATTTAATATGCTTTTCATTCTATTTTTCATGCACTGTTATATATAAATTGAGTTTCATATGAGACTGAAAATGATGCTTTTTGAAAACTGCAGTATGCTTTCTGAAACTTGCAAGTTGCCCTCTGACCTAGTAACTGCTAGCACAGCAATATTCATGTTTATGCCTTTTGGAAATGTACTTGAGAAGCAGGTGCTTATCTGCTAGGTCAGGAACGAATGAATGAACAATACTATATTCTGTAAATGTAATGATTTTAGACAATCAGCTCTGTTCGAAGCATGAGAACATGTGCAGCTGCAGTAACTTAGAGATAAAGTAGACAAAGGATTATTAGAGAAATGAACTGCTAGCATTGTGCTTGAATTAGCCATAGTACCTTGAATGGTAACATAACATGTATCTAACTGGGAGTAATCAAGGCCATGTTGTTTTCCTCAGGAAGTTTCACATAAAAAGTGTTAAATCAGCAGAAATTCATGGGAATGATGGTCAGCAGATGATGATGAAAAAGGTGGCAATCTGTTACGTCAGCTTGGTAGGCCATAACTAGTTTGAGAATGTATAAAAATGAAAGTATTTCCTGTTTCTGGTTAGACAAACTCTGTATTAGCACGTTTTTGTCTCCTTGCTGCAAGATTAAAGTGCCTTAACCCGAACCTACCGTGTTTTGATAATTTTTAAAGTATATTTTTCCTTTGACACTATATCACTGGGTTTCTGAGACAGTTTAAAATTACAATAGGTGGGACATTGTAAACTTTTGTGCCCATATGTGACTTTGTATGGTTTCTTATGGTTGAAACTGATTGTAAGGAGTCTTATGGTTGAAACTGAATGGTGGGTTTTCAGGTGGTTTAAAACTGCAAGAATAGGGTGGGGGAAGTAGTGAAGTAATATGATTCTGAAGTCTATTTGAGTTGTAGTTTGGGAGATAGTGTAGGTGGGAGAGGAGTGGGATGAGGGAGGTGGTTAGATGTGGGGAAGTAAAGAGATACTTATTTTTATCTTCCTGTTAGTTGGGGGGGCAGGTGATATGCAAATCAGTTAAGAGGTGAAGTAGAGTTTTAAGCTTTACTGCAGATGAATAAACTTTAACACATACATTAACTTAGTTTAGAGGCCTGTAGATGCTTGCTGGGGTCCTTTAGTTGATGTAATGGCTTGTGCTTCAGGCTGTTGTATATTGTGCCACTTAAAGTCAGGATGAATAATACGGGGTCGTTGGTCTTATTAATGCCTCAGGAAGCAGAAATGCACATCACCTAGGTGGGAGATAGGGAGGTTTGGCATGGATATAGAGCAAAAAGGGCTATGATAGATAACTTTGCAAAGGGCCCAGGCATAGTTTGACAGCATGCCCAGGGAAGTCTTGCCACATTTATTTGGGTTTTGTTGTAGGGGGAGAAATAGGGTTTAATCTTAGGTGTGTTACCAGATTTGCCAGCAGTAGTTTCAGAATATAGCAGATAATTACTAAACATTGACCGATATTGTTAACTGATTGTTTTTCAGTTATTTATTACCCAGTTGTGTTTGCTCTTACAGGACTGGTGTTAACATTTGTCTTGGCATTTGCCATCACAAAAGCATTTGGGAGCGTATGTACAAACAGAGACTTTTCGGCTGGTTCCACAAGGGTTCCTACTCTGTGACAAACGAAAATTTTGAGGGTTTTTATCAGATGAAGTCTTTTTCTTCTGTTAATATGTCAGTGTGTTCTATGTCTATCGATCTGTATGAGATGATGTCATTGCCAAACTTTGGAATGCACTCCCTCTCTCTATTACTCAACTAGACTCTTTAAAAACATTTAAATTTGCAGTAAAAGAACACTATCTCAATAACCTTGTCTGTTCTTGTCATATGATTAAACCACCTTAATTGTTTTGGCCACTGTACACTACAAATACTTTAACTTGATATAGTTGCAATTTACACCATCTGTTTTTGTATCCATTCTCCCTTTCTTTCTTTATTTCTGTGGCTGAATAAACAGAATTTATTAAACAGTATTCTTGCTTATGAGAATATAGAAACAGAATTACTAAAAATGTAACACTGGGTTTATTTTCTTGTATTGTGTAGCTCTATAATATGCATCTGTCTTGTATATCTACTTTAATTTGTATTATGTAAAAACTTTCTTGACTTTCAAAGTTAAGTTGATGTTATGTAAAATTTTCTGTGATTGTATGGATCTTTTCTCTCCGGGCCTCCACTGAAAATGGGTCATTGGGCCCAATGGACTTTCCCGGTCAACAAATGTCAATAAATAAGTAAATATATAAATGTCACAGTGGTTGTGCAGATAAAATACATTTTATGTAGACCTGAACTCGTGGCCATTCATCCACATGATAACAGAGAATGTCCTATTCAGTGTTGCAGTATTCTTCACATATGGGTTGTATTTCACCCAACAACCCAACATCCTTCCAGCATACAAAAGCTACATGTTACTGCATGTACGTGGGACATCGCACATAGGCTGAGGGAACGTTAGCCATAAAAGGGACGTCCACACGTACAATCCTCAGAACTTTTTTGCCGCCAATCGGAAAAGTTGACTTGTACGTTCAGTGTGCCATTTGGAACTTCATGGTTTCTTCTGTTCAGATAAGTACCCCATAGCAGATTTGTTTGTTTCTGCCATTGCTGTTTGTTAATGCCATCCAAAAAGGGCAAGTGTAGGTGTGGAAGGCAAATTCCACATAAGGATATCCACGAACTTTGTTTGTTTAGGCCTACCCACGACCATCAGTCCTGTTCTTTCTGTCAGGCCTTTGTCCCTAAAACTTTATGTAGTCGTCTGTCCGCTCTTAATTTGTATGTGGAGAATCAGGGGCTAAAACGTTTGGCTAAGGAATCTATGGAGGCTTCTGCGAGATGTTTTTTGTGTTTCACTGTTGCAGTCATTACATTTGGGTAATCTGCTTGCAGGTTGCCCAGTCGGTCTGATTAACAAAGTCTTGGGTCCTGCGTCAGTTGCTGTTCCTTCTTCCATGACGTCAGATCTTCAGGGGTATAAAACATGCAGCCAACAACATTACATCAGTCTTTCTTGCCGTGCGGTGCCCGAAGCAGAAGCAGTTCGCAAGTGCCATTCGGCCGACTCCTGAAAATTTTCATTTTAGGGTTTCAGAACCAAAGTCTTCAACTTAAAGCTAAGTACCCTGTTGTGGAAACTTTTTCTTGCTCCTTACGATGTCAGTGAAAGTTAATAATTGCATTACTTGTGGAAAGCAAATACCTCATAAAGATTTTCATTCGTACTCCTGCTTTTGTGTATTCCTTGCCTAGGCCCTGACCACGACGTACCTGCTGTCGGTTTTGTGCCTTATTTAATCAGCGCACTATCCGTCGTCGGTATAATTCTGCCTCTAAATATTTCGGTTCTCGGTTTAATTATCCAGGAAAGTCATCGGTTAGCCATCCGACTACCAGGATTCCAAAAAAAAATACAAAGATAAAGACATAGACAGGCTGCCGAGGTCCAAAACTGCCAACGACGCTTCTCCTAAGCCAGTCACCAGTTCGCCGGTACTCAGTGAGGTGCTTTCGCAGCCCCTGATACCTGCTACTTCTGATTCCTGGCCTCTACTGAGACCCATTCAGAGACCAGTATGACGCAAGATACTTCAACTATGGAACCCACGGATGTCTCTAACTTGGATGGGTCCAGAGCCGCTGTGCAGGCACTGGCGTCTGAGGGTGTATTAAGGCCTACAGACTTGCTTATTAAATCGACACCTCCTTCTTTACTAAGGCCTAAATCTTGATCCATGTCTAAAAAACCGACGCCCAGCCACATGCTCAGGCCCCTATGCCTAAAAAACAAATGATAAAAATGGCTGAAGATCTAATAACATCAGGATTCTGTTTCTTCTGATGACCTTGTTTTGTCCATGCCTACTTATGAGGATTCTGATGCAGAAGATTCTATTCCCTCTGCTTCCTCTCCTGAGGATTTTTCTTTTGGGGAAACTTTAAATACTTTATGGAAGCATTTTTACTGGGAAAGGCAGGAATTTTCTGATTCAAAAAAGAGGCTTAGTGATTTCCTTCTTCTACCTCAGCATAGGCCTTTGGGTATACCTCCTGTACTGGACATTGTTGAGGATGTTTTCTCGGAATCCAGTTTGGCCCCTGATTCCCTGCCTCCTGCTCCTAGTAAACCTGACAGATACTACAGTTTTCCTGAGTCCCACAAGTTCCTTTTCAAAAAGCCTGTTGCAGATCCAGAGACTATTTCTCAGGGGCCCAAGGGCATTAAGGCTTCTACTGCTAAAAATCATACCCCTTCTGATAGAGACTCCAGGGCTCTGGATCGATGGGGTAAAAAGGTTTATAGTTATGCAATCTTGGCAATCAGAGCTTTAAACTGCCAATTTCATATGTTAAAATATCAGCAACATGTTATTGGACTGCTTAAACAGAAAATGATGTTGATTCCTGACTGTGCGGAAAATAAAGATTTACAGAACTTGATGCATTCTGCTGAACAAGTTGGAAAACATACTTTGCAATGTGGTTTTGATTCTTTAGAGGCCTCTTGCAGGGCTGCTGTTACTGGGTCTGTGCTTAGAAGGCATGCTTAGCTTAAGGAGCAATCTTTGCCTGATCATGTTAAAGCTAAACTGTTGGATGTTTCTTTAAATCAGGACCGCCTGTTTGGCAACAAGGCTGAAGAAGTTCTTAAAAAGGTAGAAGATAAAGCTAAATCTATGCAAACTGTGAAAGATTTTTTACAAGTGCAACCTCCTAGATTTAGTAGGCACTGGCCTGCTAAGAATTGGTCCTTTCCAGGTCTTCTCAAGCCAGACACAGCAAAAACCCCAAGATGTCCTTCAAGGATGCATCTGCAGTCTTTACAAATGGGTTGTCCTGTCGTCAGGCAGCCCTTCGGTCGGCCGGATTCCAAAGTCTGGGTCTGGCTTCGGCTGGTGTCGCACTTCACCCGACGTCATTGCGGCAGTTATTTGGGTATAAAGGCATCAGCCGACGCCATTTTCCTGAGTCTTTCTTGCCGCGTGGCGCCCGAAGCAGAAGCTGTTCGCAAGTGCCGGTCGGTCAGATCCAGAGATTACTACTACCGAAAACTACTTCCAAGACTTCAATAAAGCTAAGTACCACGTTGGGGACTCTTTCTTGCCTCAGCCGATGTCAGAGAAAGTTAATAACTGTTTATCTTGTGGGAAACAAATACCTCATAAAGATTTCCACTCCTATTGCATACATTGTTTAGGCCCAGACCACGACGTAGCAGCTTGTCTAGCCTGTGCTTCTTTTAACCGACGGACGCTTAGACGTCGGTCGGACTTTGCTGAACAGATTTTCGGCTCGATTTTGCCTACATTATGCCGTTGGATCCTCCGACTACGCAAATTACCAAAACGCAAAGAAAAGGACCGACATTCGGTCCGCGGTTTCGGCGAAACGCGGTTAAGCAAACCACGAGTGTCTCGGTTTCGGCGAAACCGAGCAAGCGGTTCTTTCTTCAGCCGATAACATGCCTTCTACCGAGGCCTCTTCTAACCTGGTAGAAACGGCTTCTGAAATCCAACCTTCTGTGGCGGTTTCACAGGATTTATCAGACACCATTCCCCTGGATGTTTCAACCCCTGCACGTGGAGCTGCTAGGCCTCCTCCAGCTATGTCTATTAAGACCTTTGCCAGGGCTAAAGCAGCCAAAGCATCAAAACCTGTGCCTGCCAAGCCCCCTTCTCACAGGCCCAGCACCAGCTCCCACATGCTTTCTTTGGCTGAGGATCTCATCTCTTTAATCCATGGAGCCCAGCCTCATCCAGACAGGGCCTCTCTCCCTCCTCCAGAAAAGAGGCCTAGAGCAGAGCCCCCTGAGCCAGTATCCAGATGATTCCTCTGATGACTCAGAACATACAGACCCTCCTGAGGCTTCTTATTCTCCTTACGAAGACTCTGATGCTGAGGAGTCCATCCCTTCAGCCTCTCCTCCAGAGGAATTTTCCTTTGGGGAAACCTTGCATGCTATGAGGGAACAATTTCAGTGGCAGGGCCAAGATTTCTCAGACTCTAGAAAAAGGCTTAGGACCTTTCTACATTTGCCACAGCATAGGCCTTTAGCTATACCTCCAGTTCTTTCTGTTGTTGATGATGCATTTAATGATGCTTGCACTGCTCCTGATTCTTTACCTCCGGCTCCTGCTAAGCCCGATAGGTACTACAGGGTCCCGGACACTCATCACCACTTATTTAAGGCTCCTTTTGCAGATCCAGAGACCATCTCCCAGGGTCCTAAAGCTATAGCAGCTACTTCTTCTAAAAACCCCCTCCCCTCTGAAAGGGAATCCAGGTCCTTAGAGAGATGGGGTAAAAAAGTTTACACCTCTGCTACTTTGTCAGCTAGAGCTTTGAACTGCCAATTTCATATGATTCAATATCAAGAGTTTATGCTTGACCAGTTGACTAAAAAGCTGTCCTCTGAAGAATCTTTAGATAAAAAGTATGTCCAAGAAATGGTACATAACATACAGCAGGTTAGTAACCATTCTTTAAAATGCAGCTATGATGCACTGGAGGCTTCCTTTAGATCAGCCATGACTGGCACCGTTATCAGGAGGCATGCATGGTTGAAAGAACAGGCATTACCAGACCATGTCAAATCTAAGCTTTTGGATGCACCTATGGACAAGGTCAATTTATTTGGTTCCCCTGCACAGCAGGTACTAAAAAAGATGGAAGAGAAAGCAAAATCTGTGCAAACAGTGAAAGATTTCCTACAAGTTCAACCTCCAAGGTTCAGCAGGAACTGGCCCTCCAAGAATTGGTCCTTTCCGGAATCCTCTAAGGCTCAGAGGCAGGAATAGGCGCTCTAGAGGCAGAAACCAATCCAGGGGTGCCTACAGGGGTCGCCAGTGGCAGGGTAACAACCAACGAGGCACGGATACAGCCACCACCACTACAACAACTCAATCACAGTGACTTGGCGGTGGCTCCGCCTACCAGGGAACAACTAGAAGCACCCTTGGGCGGAAAGCTAACCTTATTTTCAAGAAACTGGCACTGCATTACAAGAGAAAAATGGATTTTGCAAACTATAGACCAAGGTTACAGGTTCCATTTCCATACTCTACCAGAAAAGAGAGGAATGCCAAACCTACCACCTACTCAAAGGACAGAAGCTCTAAAGCAAATATCTCAATTATTAAGAATGAGAGCTGTGGAAAATGTACCATCTATGGAACAAGGAAAGGGATTTTACTCCAGACTCTTCCTGGTACCAAGAAAGAAAACAAATGGAGGCCTATTCTAGACCTGTCCGCTTTAAACACATTCCTCATTGTTCCAAAATTCAAAATGCTGACCCTACAGCAGCTTCTTCCCATGCTGGGCAAGGAGTCTTGGCTGGTAACTCTAGATCTCAAGGAGGCATACCTGCACGTCCCCATAAGACCAATTTGCAGAAGATACCTCAGATTTCTTGCAGGATCAGAGCATTATCAATTCTCAGCATTGCCCTTTGGCTTATCTACTGCCCAGAGTGTTCACGAAATGCCTGGCATCAGTAATAGCTCATTGCAGACTTCAGGGGATTCAAATCTATCCCTACCTGGACGACTGCCTGATACAAGCGGACAACAAATACAAACTAACAGAAGACTTACAAAGAGTCATCTACCTGCTGCAAGCCCTGGGATATACAGTCAATACAAAAAAGTCAAGGCTGATTCCATCCCAAAGAATAACCTTTCTGGGTGCAGAACTGGACATCAAAACAAATGGCATTTCTAACTGCAGAAAAGAAAGAGCAACTTCCTCTCTACTTCTTGGCATTAACAAAGCAGAACCATCTGACTGCAAGAAAAGTGCTGCAAGCTCTAGGCTTCATGGCATCCTGCATAATACTGGTCCCTCATGCCAGGCTGCATATGAGAAAGCTACAGTGGTACCTAAAGAATTTGTGGTCCCAGCACAAGCACAGCCTAGAAACCAAAATTCCAATGATCCCATGCCTGAAACAGGAGTTCCTATGGTGGACTCAGGCCTGCCAATCAAACACAGGATTGCCCTTCTGCAAAAGTCAACCAAGACAAACCATCACGACAGATGCCTCAGACCTCGGATGGGGGGCACACATGCTGGACAAGTGCATTCAAGGCCTATGGACTCAAGACCAGCTGCATCTGCACATAAATCTAAAAGAAATGATGGCAGTGAAATTGGCAATCCAGGCATTCAGACCTTTTCTCCAAGAAGGCCAGTTGATGATAAGGACAGACAACCACCACAGTTATGTGGTACATCAACAAACAGGGAGGCACACACTCATACCCTCTATGCCGGCTGGCACTGGACCTATGGGATGTGGCTCTGAGCTACAACATTCAGTTACAGGCAATTTATGTACCAGGGAAGGAAAACATTCTGGCAGACATATTAAGCAGAACTACAACAGATGCCCACGAATGGATGCTACATCCGGACATCTTCAAAACCATCACAAGAAAATGGGGATTACCACAAATAGACTTGTTTGCATCCCCATTCAATCACCAGTTGAAGAAATTCTGCACAAGGACTTACCACCCACTTGCTTGGAAGGTGGACTCCCTCTCTTTCAGTTGGAAAAGCCTGTCAGCATACGCTTTCCCACCACTTCCTTTGATGCACAAGGTGCTTCTGAAGATCAAAGAGGAACGTCCGAGGATCATTCTGATAGCCCCAAACTGGCCAAGACAACATTGGTATCCGCTGCTGAGGAGCATGTCCCGGGAACAAATATGGACACTGCCCCTGATCCCATTACTGCTAACACAGAACAACTACAACATCCTGCATCCAAACCTAAAAACTCTGCAGCTAACTGCCTGGAACATTACATAACAGCAATTAACCCAAATTTATCCCAAAGGGTTAAAGACATAATCCTGGAGGCTCGTAGACCTTCAACAAGAAAGAATTATGCAGCAAAATGGAAAAGATATCTCATCTGGAGTACTGCAAAGGGGCATGATGTGACACTGGTGAACATAGCCAACATCCTGGAGTACTTGGCGGAGCTCTACCATACAGGCCTGTCCTATTCTTCCATCAAGATACATGCATCAGCTATTTCAGCAGAATACAGCTTGGATCCTCCTGTCTTCTCGCATCCTCTGCTCAGACAGTTTGAGAGGAATTAAAAATGTAAAACCTCCCAGGAAACCTCCATTGCCAGCATGGGACTTGAATTTTGTGCTAGAAAAACTGACTCTTCCTCCTTTCGAACCAGCAGCAACAGCAGAATTACAATACTTATCCTGGAAGACTGCTTTCCTGCTGGCAATAACTTCAGCAAGAAGGGTCTCTGAACTGCAGGCATTAATGGCAGTGCAACCCTTCCTGATCTTCCATCAAGATAGTGTCTCCATGAGAACAAATCCTACATTTATGCCTAAGGTGGTATCCAGAGTCTCTTTAAATCAGGCTATCCACCTTCCTACATTCTTCCCCAACCCACAGAACAGGGGAGAAAGGCTCTTACATACCTTGGATGTACACAGACAATTACGCTACTATCTGGACAGGACAAAAAACAATAGAAAGACTGACCAGCTTCTGGTAGCATATGCAACAGGAAAGGAAGGAAAACCAATTTCTAAACAGACAATCTCCAAATGGATAGGAAATTGCATTAGATTTTGTTACTCCTACCATGGAAAGAAAACTCCAGAGAACATCAGGCCTCACTCCACAAGGGCTACAGCCACTACCACAGCTTTCTTCGAGGAGTGGCTACCAAGGACATTATAGAGGTTGCTACTTGGACCTCCGTGCATACATTTGCCAAGCATTATAACTTACCTCTATACTCTAGATCCCGTGCTGGTTTTGCCACTGCTGTTTTGCAAGGGATCCTAACTACACCATAATCTCTTCTCATTTCCTCCTCCCTAGTTTAGCTATGGTATTCTACCCATTTGTAAAGACTGCAGATGCATCCTTGAAGGACATAGTACAGTTTTGTACCTACCATAAATGTAGATGTCCGAGAGGAATGCATCTGCAGTCAGGATTACCCACCCTCCTTCCCCTCTGAGGTACTCCTAGGGTATTTGCCAATCTTCAGCTAGCTTGGAGGGGATCTATTATGGTGTATTTGTTTGTATATATGTACATACATGCTTATTTTGTGTGTTTGCTCTCTACTATTTGGAAACTTTGGCATTTATCCAAATTTAGCCATCCAAGAGGGCACCTGGCATCTGGGGCAAGAAACACTGAGGAAAATGGCGTCGGCTGATGCCTTTATACCCGAATAACTGCCGCAATGACGTCGGGTGAAGTGCGACACCAGCCGAAGCCAGACCCAGACTTTGGAATCCGGCCGACCGAAGGGCTGCCTGACGACAGGACAACCCATTTGTAAAGACTGCAGATGCATTCCTCTCGGACATCTACATTTATGGTAGGTACAAAACTGTACTTTTCAGTCCCAGGGGACTCTCAGAACTAAGCAGTGGGGGGCCTGCACTTCCAAATCTGGAAATAATAAGACACCCCCTATGGTAAACAGTCTCAATTACTTCCTTTTAAAATTCCCAAGCACATGTCCTTCAAGGATGCATCTGCAGTCCTTACAAATGGGTTGTCCTGTCGTCAGGCAGCCCTTCGGTCGGCCGGATTCCAA
Source organism: Protopterus annectens (assembly GCF_019279795.1). Taxonomy (NCBI): domain Eukaryota; kingdom Metazoa; phylum Chordata; order Ceratodontiformes; family Protopteridae; genus Protopterus; species Protopterus annectens. The sequence continues at coordinate 1,246,548,432 of NC_056735.1, read as the reverse complement.
AGTCTGGGTCTGGCCTCGGCTGGTGTTGCACTTCACCCGACATCATAGCTGCAGTTCTTCGGGTATAAAGGCATCAGCCGACGCCATTTTCTCCAGTCTTTCTTGCCGCGTGGCGCCCGAAGCAGAAGCTGTTCGCAAGTGCCGGTCGGTCAGATCCAGAGATTACTACTACCGAATACTACTTCGAAGACTTCTAAAAAGCTAAGTACCCCGGTGGGGACTTTTTCTTGCCTCAGCCGATGTCAGAAAAAGTGAATAACTGTTTAACTTGTGGGAAACAAATACCTCATAAAGATTTCCACTCTTACTGCTTACCTTGTTTAGGCCCAGACCACGATGTAGCAGCTTGTTTAGCCTGTGCTTCTTTCAACCGACGGACGCTTAGACGTCGGTCGGAGTTTGCTGAACAGTTTTTCGGCTCAGATTTCGCGTACATAATGCCGTCGGATCTTCCGACTTCACAAGTTGTTAAGAAAGAAAGGACCGACACTTTCGCGGTCCGGTTTCGGCGAAACGCGGTTAAGCAAAGCGAGTGTCTCGGTTTCGGCGAAACCGAGCAAGCGGTTCTAACTTCAGCGAATCCATGACTACTACCGAGGCCCCTTCTAACCTGGTTGAATCGGCCTCTGAAATTCAGCCTGCTACTGTGGTTTCACAAGAATTATCGGACACCATCCCTTTGGATGTTTCAACCCCTGCGTGGTGCTGCTAGGCCCTGCAGCCATGTCCATAAAGGCCTTTGCCAGGGCTAAAGCAGCCAAAACTTCTAAGTCTGTGCCTGTTAAGCCCCCCTCTCACAGGCCCAACTCCAGTTCCCAAATGCTTACTCTGGCAGAGGATCTCATCTCTTTAATAAGGGATCCCAACCTCATCCAGACAGGGCCTCTCAACCACCTCCAGAAAAGAGACCTAGAGCAGAGCCCCCTGAGCCAGTGTCCTCAGATGATTCTTCTGATGATTCAGACAATACAGACCATCCAGAGGCTCCTTTTTCTCCTTATGAAGACTCCGATGCTGAGGAATCGATTCCTTCTGCCTCTCCACCAGAGGAATTTTCCTTTGGGGAAACCTTACATGCCATGAGGGAGCAATTTCAATGGCAGGGGCAAGATTTCTCAGATTCAAGGAAAAGGCTTAGGACTTTTTTGCATTTACCACAACATAGGCCTTTAGCTATACCTCCAGTTCTTCCTGTTGTAGATGATGCATTTAATGATGCCTGCACTGCTCCTGATACTTTGCCTCCAGCCCGTGCTAAGCCCGATAGGTTCTACAGGGTCCCGGACACACATCACCACTTATACAAGGCTCCTTTTGCAGATCCCGAGAATATCTCCCAGGGGCCTAAGGCAGTAGCTTCGACCTCAGTTAAAAATCCCCTCCCCTCTGAAAGGGAATCCAGGTCCTTAGAGATGGGGTAAAAAAGTATACACCTCTGCTACTCTCTCAGCTAGGGCATTGAACTGTCAGTTTCATATGATCCAATACCAGGAGTTTATGCTTGATCAGTTAACTAAGAAACTGTCCTCTGATGACTCTTTAGATAAGAAATATGTTCTAGAAATGGTGCATAACATTCAGCAGGTTAGTAACCATTCTTTAAAATGTGGCTATGATGCACTGGAGGCTTCCTTTAGATCAGCCATGACTGGCACAGTTATCAGAAGGCATGCATGGTTGAAAGAACAGGTCTTGCGGGATCATGTTAAAGCAAAACTGTTAGATGCTCCTATGGATAAGGTCAATTTATTTGGTTCTCCTGCTCAGCAGGTACTGAAGAAAATGGAAGAGAAGGCAAAATCTGTACAAACAGTGAAAGATTTCTTACAGGTTCAGCCTCCAAGGTTTAGCAGGAACTGACCTTCCAAAAATTGGTCCTTTTCAGACTCCTCTAAAACACAGAGAGGCAGGAATAGGCGTTCAAGAGGCAGAAACCAATCCAGAGGAGGTGCCTACAGGGGACGCCAGTGGCAAGGTAACAACCAGCGAGGCACAGACACAACTACTACCACTGCAACAGGACAATCACAGTGACTTGGCTCTGACACCGCCTACCAGGGAACAAATAGCAGCACCCTTAGGCGGAAAGTTAGCCTTATTTTCAAAAAAACTGGCACTGCATCACAAGAGACAAGTGGATTTTGAAAATTATAGACCAAGGCTACAGGTTTCATTTCCATACTTTACCAGGAAAAAGAGGAATGCCAAACCTACCACCAAATCAAAAGACAGAAGCTCTAAAACAAATAGCTCAATTAGCAAAGATGAGAGCTGTGGAAAGGGTACCATCTATGGAACAAAGAAAGGGATTTTACTCCAGACTCTTTCTGGTACCAAGAAAAGAGAAAAATTGGAGGCCTATTCTCGACCTGTCCGCTTTAAACACATTCATCATTGTTCCAAAATTCAAAATGCTGACCCTACAGCAACTTCTTCCCATGCTGGGCAAGGAGTCTTGGCTGGTGACTCTAGATCTCAAGGAGGCATACCTGCACGTCCCCATACTACCAAATTGCAGAAGATACCTCAGATTTCTTGCAGGATCAGAGCATTATCAATTCTCAGCATTGCCCTTTGGCTTATCTACTGCACCCAGAGTGTTCACGAAATGCCTGGCATCAGTAATCGCTCACTGCAGGCTTCAGGGAATCCAAATATATCCATACCTGGACGACTGCCTGATACAAGCGGACAACAGAAACAAGCTAACAGAAGACTTACAAAGAGTCATTTGCTTACTGCAAGCCCTGGGATATACAGTCAATATAAAAAAATCAAGACTGATACCATCCCAAAGAATAACCTTCTTAGGTGCAGAATTGGACACAACAAAACAGATGACATTCCTAACTGCAGAAAAACAAGAACAACTTCCTCTCTACTTCTTGGCATTAACAAAGCAGAACCAACTAACAGCAAGGAAAGTACTGCAGGCCTTGGGCTTCATGGCATCCTGCATAATCCTGGTCCCTCATGCCAGACTACATATGAGACAGCTACAGTGGTACCTGAAGAATTTATGGTCTCAACACAGGCACAGCCTAGAAACCGAAATACCACTAATCCCATGCCTGAAACAAGAGTTCCTATGGTGGGCTCAGGCATGCCAGTCAAACCCAGGTTTGCCCTTCCACAACATTCAACCAAGCCAAACCATCACAACGGATGCCTCAGACCTCGGTTGGGGGGCCCACATGCTGGACAAGTGCATACAAGGCTTATGGACTCAAGATCAGCTGCACCTGCACATAAATCAAAAGGAAATGCTGGCAGTAAAACTGGCAATCCAGAATTTCAGACCATTCCTCCAAGAAGGGCAGTTGATGATAAGGACAGACAACACCACAGTCATGTGGTACATCAACAAACAGGGAGGCACTCATTCATACCCTCTATGCCGGATGACACTGGACCTATGGAATATGGCTCTGAGCTACAACATTCAGTTACAAGCAATTTTTGTACCGGGAAAAGAAAACATCCTAGCAGACATATTAAGCAGAACTACCTCGGATGCTCACGAATGGATGCTACACCCGGACATCTTCAAGGCCATCACAAGGTAATGGGGACTACCACAAATAGACCTATTCGCATCCCCACTCAATTACCAGCTCAAGAAATTCTGCACAAGGACGTACCACCCACTTGCATGGAAGGTGGACTCTCTATCCTTCAGTTGGAAAGGCCTGACAGCATATGCATTCCCACCTGTTCCTTTGATGCACAAGGTGCTATTGAAAATCAAAGAGGAACATCCAAGGATCATTCTGATAGCTCCAGACTGGCCAAGACAACATTGGTACCCATTACTGAGGAGCATGTCTCGGGGGCAAATGTGGACACTACCCCTGATTCCTTTGCTGTTAACTCAGAGCGGCTACAACACCCTGCATCCAAACCTGAAAACTCTGCAGCTGACTGCCTGGAACATTACATAAGAGCAACTAACCCAGATTTATCCCAAAGGGTTAAAGACATTATCCTTGAGGCCCGCAGACCTTCAACAAGAAGGAACTATGCAGGAAAATGGAAAAGATTTCTCATTTGCAGTACTGAAATGGGAAAAGATGTGTCAAAGGTAGACATAGCCAACATCCTGGAGTATTTGGCAGAGCTTTTCCATACAGGCCTGTCCTATTCCTCCATCAAGATACATGCATCAGCTATTTCTGCAGAATACAGCTTGATCCCCTGTCTTCTCATCCTCTACTCAGGCAGTTTCTGAGAGGAATTAAAAATGTAAAACCTCCTAGGAAACCACCATTGCCAGCATGGGACTTGAACTTTGTGCTAGAAAAATTGACACTCCCCTTTGAACCAGCAGCAACAGCAGAACTTCAACACCTATCCTGGAAAACTGTTTTCCTGCTGGCAATTACCTCAGCAAGAAGGGTTTCTGAGCTACAGGCTTTAATGGCAGTACAACCCTTCCTAATCTTCCATCAAGACAGAGTGTCCATGAGAACAAATCCTACATTTATGCCTAAGGTGGTATCCAGAGTGTCTTTAAACCAGGCTATCCATCTACCTACATTCTTCCCCAATCCACAGAACAGGGGGGAAAGACTGCTGCATACTTTGGATGTACATAGACAGTTGCGCTACTACCTGGACAGAACCAAGGGCAATAGAAAAACTGACCAGCTTCTGGTAGCATATGCAACAGGAAGGGAAGGAAAAGCAATTTCAAAACAGACAATCTCCAAGTGGATAGGAAATTGCATCAGATTCTGCTACTCCTACCATGGAAAGCAAACTCCACAGAACATAAGGCCTCATTCTACAAGGGCTACAGCCACTACCACAGCTTTCTTACGAGGAGTGGCTACCAAGGACATTATAGAGGCTGCTACTTGGACCTCCGTGCATACATTTGCCAAGCATTATAACTTACCTTTATACTCTAGATCCCGAGCAGGGTTTGCCACTGCTGTTTTGCAAGGGATCCTAACTACACCATAATTTCTTCTTCCTCCTCCCCTAGTTTGGCTATGGTATTCTACCCATTTGTAAGGACTGCAGATGCATCCTTGAAGGACATAGTACAGTTTTGTACCTACCATAAATGTAGATGTCCGAACAGGAATGCATCTGCAGTCAGGATTACCCACCCTCCTTCCCCTCTGAGGTATTCCTAGGGTATTTGCCCATCTAATAGCTAGCTGGGGGGGATCTCTTATGGTGTATTTGTTTGTATATATGTACATACATGCTTATTTTTTGTGTTTGCCTTCTACTATTTGGAAACATTGGCATTTATCCAAAATTTAGCTATCCAAGAGGGCAACTGGCATCTGGGGCAAGAAACACTGAAGAAAATGGCGTCGGCTGATGCCTTTATACCCGAAGAACTGCAGCTATGACGTCGGGTGAAGTGCGACACCAGCCGAGGCCAGACCCAGACTTTGGAATCCGGCCGACCGAAGGGCTGCCTGACGACAGGACAACCCATTTGTAAGGACTGCAGATGCATTCCTGTTCGGACATCTACATTTATGGTAGGTACAAAACTGTACTTTATCTTTTGACCGCCCCTTTGGGGGGAAAGATTGCTCTTCATGCAAAGAACTGGGAACTCATAACCCAGGACCAATGGGTTTTAAATGTAGTGTCCCAGGGATACAGATTTCATTTCCAAACGTTGCCAACACCAAATGGGTGGCCAGACCTGCCCCCAAATCAGTGGGCAGAGGCTCAAAAACAAGTTATATCTCTCTTAAGCAAGAGGAAAAGGGACAAGGTTTCTACTCCAGACTTTTTCTGGTACCCAGAAAAGAGAAATCATGGCATCCAATCCTGGACCTGTCTACTCTAAACACCCTTCTGAAGATTCCAAAATTCAAGATGCCGACTCCACCAATTACTTCCTATGCTAGGCAAAGACACCTGGTTGGCAACACTAGATTTAAAAGAAGCATACCTGCACATCCCAATCAGGGAATCTTGCAGAAGATACCTATGCTTCAAAGCAGGCTGCACGCATTATCAGTTCTCTGCACTGCCCTTTGGCTTGTCTAGTGCACCCAGGGTATTCACAAAGTGCCTGGCTCCAGTTATTGCATTTTGCAGGCAAAGAAGTATTCAGATATACCCATACCTGGACGATTGTTTAATTCAGGCAGAAAGCCAGGGCATACTTTTGAATCTGGCATTTGTAAAAAGGGTTCTAACTTGTTTGGGGTAAACCATAAATGAAAAGAAATAACAACTGGTACCCTGTCAACAAATTACATTCCTGGGAGCAAGCTTAAATACTACTTCCCAGATGGATTACCTCACGCCAGAAAAGCAAATTCATTTGGTAACATATTTCAAACAAGTGGCCACAAAAACCCTGCTATCTGGAAGACGAATACTGCAAGCTTTGGGGTTTATGGCCTCCTGCATTCTTATAATTCCATGTGCAAGACTGCATATGAGGAAACTACAGTGGTATCTAAAAAGCCTATGGAGTCAACATTCTCACAGCCTGGAAACAATGATTCCTATCATACTTTGCCTACACCTAGTGTTCCTCTGGTGGGCAGAGGCCTGCCACCAAAACAAGGGACTACCATTCACACTACCCTCTGCCGCCCAAACCCTAACAGATGCATCAGACTATGCATATGGGAGCTCAACTGGCAGGGAGTACATTCAGGGCAAATGGAACCCAAGTCAAATGCACCTACATATCAATCAAAAAGAAATGTTAGCTGTACAGAATGCTCTGACAACCTTCAAGGACTACATTCTTCCAGGACAACTAATGGTAAAGATGGACAACACCACGGTTATGTAGTACATAAACAAGCAGGGGGGTACACATTCCTACCCCCTCTGTAGGCTAGCCATGGCATTGTGGAACACAGCCTTGAGCTACCAAGTGCAACTACAAGCTCAGTTCCTGCCAGGAAAATTAAATACACTGGCAGACGGACTAAGCAGAAAACTCATGGACCCACACAAGTGGAAACTGGAACCAAGGATTTTCAGCATGTTGACAAACGAATGGGGGAGCCCAAACATAGATCTATTTGCCTCCCCCCAGAACTACCAGTTGGACAAGTTTTGCACAAGGACTCCCCACAAACAAGCCTGGAAAGTGGATGCTCTGTCCTTCAGCTGGAAAAACCTATCAGTTTACGCCTTCCCCCAGCTGCCTCTGCTCTCCAAAGTTCTACTAAAAGTCAAACAGGACAAACCAAGGATGATCTTGATTGCTCCAGACTGGCCACGCCAACACTGGTGTACCCCCTCCTGCGCAGTGTGTCGCAGTTATCTGCATGGCACCTGCCTCAGACCCCTTCCCTGCTGTCTCAGCAGGAGAACCAAATTCCGCACCCTCAGCTTCCAACATTGAACCTTGCAGCCTGGCTAATCACTTAAATTCACATTTGTCATCCCTCAGCAAACCTGTGATGGATGTCATCTTAGAGGCAAGGAGAGCTAGTACTAGAAAATCTTATGCTGAAAAATGGAAAAGATTCTGTGCCTGGGACCAGTCTTAAGGGATGAGCACAGCAGCGCCTAATTTACCTCAGAGCAATACTTAACTGAGATGCTTCACAAGGGCCTGTCTTTTTCCTCCATTAAAATTCACCCCTCAGCCATTTCAGCTCATTATAACACAGAACCCTCCCCTCTTCTCTTATCCTCTGCTCAAGCAGTACCTCAGAGGGGCCAAAAACTTGAGACCACCCAGGAGAGCTCCGACCCCTGCCTGGGACCTTAACTTTGTATTGGAGAAACTCACTCTACCTCCTTTCGAGCCAGCTGCTACTGCAGACCTAAAAATTTCTTTCTTGGAAAACAGCTTTCCTTTTAGCAATCACTTCAGCTAGAAGGATATCTAAATAAAGGCCCTTATGGCAGTGGAGCCTTTCATCATCTTTCATGCGGACAGGGTGTCACTCAGGACCAGTCCATCCTTCATGCCCAAAGTGGTATCCTGTGTGGCTCTTAATCAGTCCATTCATTTGCCAACCTTCTTTCCCAATCCACAGAACAAAGGGGAACGGATTCTGCATTCCTTGGATGTGCACAGACAACTTAGATCCTACTTGGACAGGACTAAACCTCGAAGAAAATCTGAACAGCTGCTAGTGGCATTTGCTGCAGGGGCAGAGGGGAAGGCTATTTCAAAACAAACAATTTCTAACTGTATAAGCCATTGTATTCATTTCTGCTATAAGCACCATGGAAAAACCTATCCCCCAGAGGATCAGATCTCACTCCAATAGGTCTGCATCTACTTCTGCAGCCTTCCTCAGAGGTGTTCCTACCATGGACATCCTAGAATCTGCTACTTGGAGTTCTGTACATACTATCACCAAGCATTATCAATTGCCAATTTTCTCTAAATCCAGAGCTGGCTTTGCAACTGCTGTCTTGCAGGGCCTTATAGCTGGCCCTAATGCTATATAAACTCCTCCTCCCAACCATAGCTTTGGGAATCTACCCAAATGTAATGACTGCAACAGTGAAACACGAAGAACATAGTACAGTTGTGTACACTTACAGTAAATGTAGATGTTCGAGTGTATTCAGGGTTGCAGTCCAGGTTACCCTCCCTCCAGCCCCCTAATTCCTTCTGGCTATGCCTCTACTTTCCTTTACTATGCTTAAAAGCCTTTTTGGTGTATTTGCTTTTTGTTGGAGGTATACCTTTGTGTTTGTATGTTTATGTACTCCCCACTAGGGGGGCATCTGACATCTGGGGCAAGAAAAACTGATGTAAATGCGTTGGCTGCATGTTTTATACCCCTGATGACCTGACGTCATGGAAGAAGGGACAGCAACTGACGCAGGACCCAAGACTTTGTTAATCAGGCCGACTGAGGGCAACCTCCAAGCAGATTACCCACATGTAATGACTGCAACAATGAATACACTCGAACATCTACATTTATGGTAAGTGTACTCAACTGTACTTTACTCTGAGCTGTCCGTGAAGAGGAAGGATGGCAAGGCTAGGCCTGAATCCTCTATGGCTACACCTTCTCTCTCTGAAGTGCCACTTGAGGTAAGTGAAAACTCGGTGGTACGATCAGAGGTTGGTTCCACTTCTCTGGCAGGAACCTTATTGGAAGCCGTCACGGGTGCAGAACCGAGCACATCCAAGGCTTTGCAGATGTCCAGTTTGGATAATTTGGGGAAACCATGGATTCTTATCTCAGAGGACTCAGGAGCTGCCTGGTTCTTTCACAGCAAGAATTGCCAGCCGTTAGGCCTGTGTCTGCCCTTGGTCCTGCAATACAAAAGCCATCTGAAAAGAGACAAAAGACTCGACAGTGCTGTAGTACCTTCCACCCCGATGTCGGACTGGGAAGTTTTTTCTCAGGGCCTTAAGGCCTCGACGGCCCTTGACCTTGTGTCTGCCTCTCCTATTGCTGGTCCTTCTTTCTCCTCTTCTGTTGTGCTGACCTCAGGTTCTCAGGAGACTTTCCCCTGCTATTGCAGCCCAGGACTCTGATTCAGAGGGGTCTTCCCTCAGATGAAGACTCCTTAGCATATTTCACTCAGATTACTTCCCCCTTGGAACACGCTTCCCCTGAGGAAGAGTCCAGTGAGGGGACTCACCTATGGAGGAACTTTCTTTTGGGGAAACAGTAAATAAGATGAGGGAATTTTTTTCCAGTGGGATTCCTCTCGCGTTTCAGAGGAGCAAAAGAAATTTGATTTGCTTCAGGTGAAGGCTCCTGCTCCTGCTCCTGTCCCTCCAGTGCTTCCAGCCTTCCTTGATGCTTTTGCTTCCTCATCTAAAACTCCTGATTCACAGGCCTCAGCACCTAAAAGACATGACCGTTTCTACAAGATCCATGAGGATTGTAAGTTCCTTTAAGTTTCCTTCAGCTGACCCAGCTGTGGTTTCCGTCTCTTCAGACAAATCCTCTCGAGTAGTTCCCTTCACAAAATTGCTTTCCTCTGACAAAGTAAAACCTTGGAAAGGCTAGGAGAGAAAGTATATACTACTTACAGCCCTAGCTATTAGGGCCATTAATTACCAGACTCGTATGTCTAGGTATTCCCTGGCTTTGCTGTCTCAAGCTTCTCAGGCTCTGTCTCAGCTTCCTGATTCTAAGGCAAAGTCCTTGACTTTCTCTTATAGCTGTATCTTCACAGGTCACTAGGCACTCCATTACGTGCAGCTGTGATACGGTTGAGGCTGCTTCTAGAGCTGCAGCTTCTGTTCTTAGGGGAGATACTCTTGGCTGCATCTACATGCTCTCCCAGATGACATCAAGGCAAAATTGCGTGAAGCCCTGCTGGATAACTCTTCACTTTTTGGTAAGGCTGCTGATGAACTCATACCTCCTGTACAAAGTGTGTATCTTTAACTCCCAGTGGGTGTGGCTTGAGCCTTAATTAAAATGAAGTTACCGCTTTACAATTCTAACAAATACTCATTCACAGAGGTCAAATATCAACACAATTGTGTTTGACATCATGTATGCTTCAAGAAAAAATATTCTGATACCTTATGTGTAGCATGGTTTTGGAATCATTAATGCAAATATGAATAAGCAGTATTTGACGCCTAGAAGTGCAGTAGAAGGTAACTGCAGAAATATTTGGAGGTGCACTCGGCTGTAATGAGTTAAGACACTAAAAGAAAAAGGTAAGGAACTCCAAGGCTTAAAACACTTGTTAGTTTCTCCAGTGCCTAAATTTCATAGAAACTTTCCGGCTAAGACTCTCATTAGGAAACCTTCTAGGTCTGCCTCTTTTTCAGTATTCACGGGTTCTAGGTCTAGGAAAGCTGCTAGAAGACCACCACGTTCTAAAGCTCTTTCTTCTGCCCCATCTCCACAACAGCCCTTTCAGCCTAGGTCAGGTTCTCTGTGACGGTCACAAGCTTGCAAGTCATAATCCCCTTTCTCTCCGTTTACTCTTTCTGTTTCAGCATGGGAGATTACTCAGGATTTCTTGGGTGATTTCCATTATTCAGAATGGCTATTTCATGACTTGGAAATTTCTTTCCCCTTTCCAGGGGATTCCTCAACCTCCCTCAGACCAACTTCATCTGTTTCCTCAGCTCTCCCTTCAAGGCACCATTCAGCCAGTTCCTTCACATCAGACAGGAAGGGGATTTTATTCCAGGATGTTCCAGGTTCCAAGAATAAAGGATTCCGGGAAACTCATTTTGGACCTTTCAAAGTTAAATACCTTCCTGGTGGTGCCCTCCTTCAGAGTGCTTATCCCTTCAATCTCTTCTCCTTATGGTGCCTCCTCTAACCTGTTTAGTCTTGCTGGATCTCAAGGATGCTTACCTCCATCTCACTATTCACCTTCTCTTCAGGAAATACTTACGATGTTCTTTGTTTTTCACTGTTGCAGTCATCACATTTCAGTTATCCACTTGCAGTAGCCCTCAGTCGGCCTGATTATCAAAGTCTTGTGTCCTGCGTTGGGTGCGGTCTCATCTCCCATGACGTCAGGTAGTCAGGGGTATAAAGCATGCAGCCAATGTAATTACATCAGTCTTTCTTGCTGTGCGGTGCCCGAAGCAGAAGCAGTTCGCAAGCGCCGGTCGGCCAACTCCTGAAATTTTCATTTTCGAGTTTCAGAACCGAAGTCTTCATCTAAGCTAAGTACCCCGTTGGGGAACCTTTTTCTTGCTGTAATCCGATGTCAGTAAAAATTAATAATTGTATTTCTTGTGGAAAGCAAATACCTCATAAAGGTTTTCATTTGTACTGCATTCCTTGCTTAGGCCCAGACCACAACGTACCTCACTGTCGGTTTTGTGCCTTATTCAAACCTCAAACTATTCGTTGTTGGTTTATTTACGCTTCTAAATATTTTGGTACTCTGTTCAGTTATCTAGAAATGGCTTTGGTAAGCCACCCGACTACCAAGATTCTGAAAAAACGCAAAGATAAAGACAGAGAGAAACCGCATAGGTCCAAAGCTGCTGACGACGCTTCTCCTAAACTAGTCGCCAGTTCGCCAGTACTCAGTGAGGTGCTTTTGCAGCCCCTGATACCCACTACTTCAGATTCACAGGCCTCTACTGAGACCCATTCGGAGTCCGGTATACCGCAAGATGCTTCAACTGTGAAACCTGTGGATGTCTCTACCTTGGATGGGTCTGGAGCCGCTGAGCAGGCACCGGCTTCTGAGGGTGTATTCAGGCCTGCTGACTTGCATATTAAACCAATGCCATCTTCTTCCTCAAGGCCTAAAACTTGATCCATGCCTAGAAAACTGACACCCAGACCGCATGGTCAGGCCCCTGTGCCTAAAAAACAAATTATAAGAATGGCTGAAGACCTTATTACTCTAATCAGGAGAAGCCACCCTTCCCCCTCTGAGACCTAGGACTGATTTTTCCTTCTGTTTCTTCTGATCAGGACTCTGAAATTTCTGTTTCCTCTGATGACCAGGATGAAACCTTGCATACTGTTAGGGAGCATTTTCGTGGGAAAGCCAGGATTACTCTGGATCAAAAAAGAGGCTTAGGAATTTCTTACTCCTGCCCCAACACAGGCCTTTAGCTATCCCTCTTGTACTGGACATTGTTGATGATGCCTTCTCTGAATCTAGCCTGGTCCCTGACTTTTTACCTCCTGCTCCCAGAAAACCTAATAGGCATTACAGGGTTCTTGACTCTCACAAGTTCCTCTTTAAAAATCCTACTGCGGATCCTGAGACCATTTCACAGGGACCCAAGGGCATTAAGGCTACTACTGCCAAAAATCCTACCCCTGTGATAGAGATTCCATGGCGCTGGATAGATGGGGTAAGAAGGTATACACTTTAGGGCGTTAAACTGCCAGTTTCATATGTTAAAGTATCAGCAGCATATTATTGGATTGCTTAAACAGAAAATGTTGATTCCTGACTGTGCTGAAAATAAAGATTTACAGACTTTAATGCATTCTGCTGAACAAGTTGGAATACATACTTTGCAATGTGGTTTTGATTCATTACTTAGAAGGCATGCTTGGCTTAAGGAGCAATCTTTGCCAGATCATGTTAAAGCTAAAGTGCTGGATGCTCCCTTAAACCAAGACCGTCTGTTTGGCAACAAAGCAGACGAAGCACTTAAAAAGATGGAGGAAAAAGCTAAATCTATGAAAACTGTTTAAGATTTCTTGCAAGTACAGCCAGATTTAGTAGGCATTGGCCCTCTAAGAATTGGTCCTTTCCTGCCTCTTCCAGGCCTTTTCAGTCCAAACCCAGAACCAGCAAAACACCCAGGCTTCAGTCCCAAGGTACTCACAGGACTAAGCAGTGGGGGGCTCCCACTTCCAAAGCAGGGAGTAGTAAGACTCCCCCCTCCCCATGGTAAACTGTCTCAGTGACTTAACTTTAAGACTTCCAAACCCTGCACAACTGACTTTTCCTTTAAGGGGAAAGATTGCCCTACAGGCAAAAAATTGGGAACTCGTTCCCCAGGACAAATGGGTTTTAAATATAGTTTCGCAAGGATACAGATTCCAGTTCCCTCCTTACCCAACCCCAAACGGTTGGCCAGATCTACCAAATCAGTGGGCAGAGGCTCAAAAGCAAGTTCTCTCTCTCTTAAGCATCATGGCTATTCAACCTGTCCCAGAAGAAAGGGGACAAGATTTCTACTCAAGACTTTTCCTGGTACCCAGGAAAGACAACTCCTGGCGTCCTATCCTGGACCTGTGTATCCTAAGCACATTTTTGGGGATCCCATAATTCAAGATGCTAACTCTTTATCAGCTGCTTCCTATGCTAGGCAAAGATGCCTGGTTGGCAACACTGGATTCAAAGGAAGCCTACCTGCACATCCCAATAAGGGAATCTTGCAGAAGATACCTATGCTTCAAAGCAGGCTCCATGCACTATCAGTTCTCTGCACAGCCCTTTAGCTTATCTACTGCGCCCAGGGTATGCACAAAGTGCCTAGCTCCAGTCATTGCATTTTGCAGGCAAAGAAATATTCAAATATACCCATATCTGGACGATTGTCTAATTCAGGCAGAAAGCCAGGACATACTATTGAATCATCTGGCGTTTTTAAAGAAATTGCCAACTTCTCTGGGGTACAACATAAATGAAAAGAAATCACATCCCTGCCAACAAATTATATTCCTGGGAGCAAGCTTGAATACAACTTCCCAGATGGCCTACCTCACGCCAGAGAAACAAGTTCATTTGACAGCCTACTTCAAACTACTGGCCACAAAGACCCAGCTATCTGCAAGGAAAATACTGCAAGCCATCAGGTTCATGACCTCCTGCATTCTCCTAATTCCATATGCAAGACTGCATATGAGGAAACTACAATGGTGTCTAAAAAGCCTATGGAGTCAACATTCTCAGGATCTAGAATCAATGATTCCTATCATACCTTGTCTGCAGGTAGAGTTCCTTTGGTAGGCAGAGGCCTGCCACCAAAACAAGGGACTGCCATTCACTCTACACCCTGCCTCCCAAACCCTAACAGACGCATCAGACTTTGCATGGGGGGCTCACTTGGCAGGGAAATGCATTCAGGGCAAATGGAACCCAAGTCAAATGCACGTGCATATCAATCAAAAAGAAATGTTAGCTGTACAGAATGCTCTGACAGCCTTCAAGGACCACATTCTTCCAGGACAATTATTGGTAAAGACGGACGACACCACTGTTATGTGGTACATAAACAAGCAGGGGGGAACCCACTCATACCCTCTCTGCAGACTAGCCATGGCTCTGTGGAACACAGCCTCTAGCTACCAAGTGCACCTACAGGCTCAATTCCTGCCAGGAAAGCTAAATACACTGGCAGACGAACTAAGCAGAAATCTCATGGACCCACACGAGTGGAAACTGGAACCAAAGATATTCAACATGTTGAGAAACGAGTGGGGGAGCCCAGAGGGTAGACCTGTTTGCCTTTCCTCAGAACTACCAATTGGACATATTCTGCACATGGACTCCCCACAAACAAGCTTGGAAAGTGGATGCCCTGTCCTTCACCTGGAAAAATCTATCAGTTTATGCCTTTCCCCTTCTCCCACTCCTCTCCAAGGTACTACTAAAGATCAAACGGGGCAAACCAAGGACAATACTGATTGCACCAGACTTGCCACGCCAACACTGGTGTACCCCCTTTTGCGCAGTGTGTCATTGCTGGCACCATGGTACCTGCCTCAGACCCCTTTCCTGCTGTCCCAGCAGGAGGGCAGATTCTGCACCCACAGCTTCAATCTTTGAACCTGGCAGCCTGGCTAATTACCTGATCTCTCCGTTACCATCCCTCAGTAAGCAAGTGATGGATGTCATTGTGGATCCAAGGAGGCCTAGTACTAGAAAATCCTATGCTGAAAAATGGAAAAGATTCTGTTCCTGGAACCAAACTCAGGGGATGGCCACAGCAGCACCCAATTTACCTCAGATTCTTCAATACTTAACTGAGGTGCTTTACAAGGGCCTTTCCTTTCCCTCCATCAAAATTCATGCCTCAGCCATTTCAGCTCATTACAACACAGAACCCACCCCTCTTCTCTCATCCACTGTTGAAGCAGTTCCTCAAAGGGGGCCAAAAACTTGACCACACAGGAGAGCCCCTACTCCAGCCTGGGACCTTAACTTTGTATTGGAAAAGCTCACTCTACCTCCTTTTGAGCAAGCTGCAAATGCAGAGTTGAAATTCCTTTCTTGGAAAACAGCCTTCCTTTTATCCATCACTTCAGCAAGAAGGGTGTCTGAATTGCAGACCCTCATGGCAGTGTAGCCTTTCATCATCTTTCATGCGGACAGGGTGTCCCTCAGGTCCAATCCCTCCTTCAAGTCCAAGGTGGTATCCAGTGTTGCCCTTAATCAGTCTATTCATTTGCCAACCTTCTTTTCTAATCCACAGAACAAAGGGGGAATGAATACTGCACTCCTTGGATTTGCACAGACAACTTAGAATGTTCATCGTGCATACAGCTGCAGTCATAACAGATGGGTTCTCCTGCCGTCAGGCGGGTCCTCGGTCAGCCAAATTCCAAAGTCTAGGTCCGGCGTCGGTTGTCGTCGCTTCTTCCTTGACGTCAGTGCGACAGGGGTATAAAGGAACCAGCCGATGCCATTTTCTTCAGTCTTTCTTGCCGCGCGGTGCCCAAAGCAGAAGCAGTTTGCAAGTGCCGGTCAGCCAGCTCCTGAGATTACGAAAATTTGGAAAGCGAAGTCTTCTTAAAAGCTAAGTACCCCGTTGGGGAAACTTTTCATGCCTCAGACCGATGTCAGACAAAGTTAATAATTGTATTTTTTGTGGGAAGCAAATACCGCATAAGGATTTCCATTCCCTCTGTATACCTTGTTTAGGCCCAGACCACGATGTATTGGTCTGTCGCTTCTGTGCTACATTCAACAAACGCACTATTAAGCGTCAGGCGGAGTTCGCCCAGCATTATTTTGGGAAAGCATTTAACTATACTATGTCGTCGGATACTCCGACTCTGGTTTTGTCTAAAAAACGCAAAGACAAGGACCGACACACGAGGTCCGTGACCTCTATCGACACCACGCCAAAGCCGACTACACGTGGTCCGGTTCTCAGCGAGGCGCCTACGCAGCCCCTGATTACCGACGACACATCTTTGACAGTGTCTCCTGTGCCCGAGGTCGCAGGCTCCTCGGCCCACACCCCGACTACAGATACCGAAGCCACTCTTGGCGTTGAAACACAGAATGTGGACAGGTCCACCTCCACTCAAGGTGTCTTCAGTCCTTCCTCTTCTTTCTCCATCAAGGCTTTCACAAAGTCTAAAGCAACCATGCACTCTAAGAGACCAGCTACACAGGGCCCATCTCCAGGCCCCATGCCTAAGAAACAGATGCTTAAAATGGCTGAGGATTTAATTACTCTAATCAGAGGTTCTCAGCCCCCAACGGACAAAAGGCC
Source organism: Protopterus annectens (assembly GCF_019279795.1). Classification (NCBI taxonomy): domain Eukaryota; kingdom Metazoa; phylum Chordata; order Ceratodontiformes; family Protopteridae; genus Protopterus; species Protopterus annectens. The sequence continues at coordinate 1,246,531,598 of NC_056735.1, read as the reverse complement.
CAGAGTGGAGGAAGATTCCCCCTCCTCTGATCAGGGCTCCATTATTTCAGAGCACTCTGATGATCAGGAACAGTCTTACTCCCCTTTTGAAGACTCTGATGCGGAGGAGTCCATCCCTTCTGTATCCCCCCCCTGAGGATTACTCATTTGGGGAAACTTTGCATACCTTAAGGGAACACTTCCACTTGGAAGGCCAGGATTATTCAGTTTCCAAGAAAAGGCTCAGGGAATTTCTCTTGTTACCCCAGCACAGGCCTCTGGCTATACCTCCTGTCTTGGACATCCTAGATGATGTTTACTCGGAGGCCTGCCTTAACCCGGACTCTCTACCTCCAGCTCCAGTTAAGCCTGACAGGTACTACAGGGTTCCTGACTCACACCAATTTCTATACAAAAGCCATGCTGCTGACCCAGAAACCATCTTACAGGGCCCCAAGGGAGTTAAGGCCTCCATTGCCAAAAATCCATTGCCTTCCGAGAGAGATTCCAGATCCTTAGAAAGGTGGGGAAAAAAGGTATATACCTCGGCTACCTTATCCATGAGGGCCTTAAACTGTCAGTTTCATATGCTAAAATACCAACAGTTTTTGTTATCACAATTGAAAAGTAAAATGTCACAATCTGAACAACCAGACTTGAAGGAGTTGCAGGATTTGATGCATAGTGCAGAACAAGTGGGTAAGCATACCTTACAATGTGGTTTTGATGCTCTAGAGGCCTCATGTAGAGCTGCTGTTCAGTCATACGTAGGCATGCCTGGCTCAAGGAACAAGCCTTGCCTGATCATGTCAAAGCTAAATTACTAGACGCCCCTCTTCAAAAGGATGTACTATTTGGTGCTAATGCTGAGGAAGTATTACGGAAAATGGAGGAAAAGGCTAAATCAATGCAAACTGTGAAAGAATTTCTACAGGTTCAACCCCCACGTTTTAGTAGAAATTGGCCTTCCAAAAACTGGTCCTTTCCTGCCACAGACAGACCCCAAAGAGGCAGATACAGGCGCCCGAGGGGCAGAGGACATTCCCAAGGATCGTATAGAGGCAGACAATGGCAAGCTCCTACACAAAGAGGTGGTTGAGGACAACTCGCAATCCTTCAGAAAGCAAACCCAATGACTTTCCCCTTTGCATGCCAACCAGGTCTCAAATGGCAGCCCCCTTAGGAGGAAAGCTGGCATTATTCTCAAAAAATTGGCATGTTGTCACAAAGGACAAATGGATCCTGGGCATTATAAACAGAGGCTACAAATTCCATTTTCACACCTTTCCAAAAATGAGAGGCATGCCAAACCTGCCACACAATCAAAGGGCAGAGGCACAAAGGCAAATTTCAGATCTCATAAACATGAAAGCTATTCAAGAGGTACCTACGCACGAACAAGGTCAAGGTTTTTATTCCAGGCTATTTCTGGTGCCAAGGAAGGGAAAAGATTGGAGACCTATTTTGGATCTATCCATCCTAAACACATTTCTACTCCTACCAAAATTCAAGATGCTCACTCTACAGCAACTTCTTCCCATGCTGGGCAAGGAGTCTTGGCTGGTAACAATGGACCTCAAGGAGGCATACCTGCATGTCCCAATCAGACAAAATTGCAGAAAGTACCTCAGATTTCTTGCAGGTTCAACCCATTATCAATTCTCTGCATTGCACTTTAGCTTATCTACTGCGCCCAGAGTATTCACGAAATGCCAGGCATCAGTAATTGCCTACTGCAGACTTCAAGGGATACAAATATACCCCTATTTGGACGACTGCCTGATCCAAGCGGACAGCAAGCACATCCTTCTGAAAAATCTGGCTTATGTAATAATGCTATTGAACTCTCTGGGATACACAGTCAGCAAAAAGAAATCAAGGCTAATACCCTCTTGGAAGATAATTTTCCTGGGTGCCAATTTGGACACACACACTCAGATGGCCTACCTCACGCCAGAGAAGCAGGGGCAACTAATTCAATACTTCAGAACACTAGCAAATTGCACCAGGCTGACTGCAAGGAAAATCCTGCAGGCTCTGGGATTCATGGCATCTTGCATCTTACTAATCCCATGTGCAAAGCTGCATATGAGGAAACTACAATGGTACCTGAAAAACATATGGTATCAACACAGCCACAGTTTGGAAACAATAATACCACTAATTCCATGTCTGCAAAAGGAATTTCTGTGGTGGGCTTAAGCATGTCAAACAAACACAGGTCTTCCATTCAGCAAGCCTCAAGCAAATCAAGTCATCACAACAGGTCATCACAACAGACGTCTCGGACTACGCCTGGGGTGCGCACATGACAGACCGGTGCATTCAGGGCAAATGGTCCCAAAAAGAAAAGCATCTTCACATCAATCAAAAAGAAATGCTAGCAGTAATAATTGCTATTATAGCTTTCAAGGACCTTCTACAACCAGGTCAACTATTGATGAGAACGGACAACACCACAGTCATGTGGTACATAAACAAACCGGGAGGAACACATTCTTAACCCCTATGCAGACTGGCCATGTCACTTTTAAACATAGCCATGGACTTACAAATGGAACTGCAAGCACAGTACTTGCCAGGCAAGGAAAACACACTGGCAGACAACCTAAGCAGGAATATGACAGATCCACACGAATGGAAATTGCATCCAAAAGTTTTTACAGAAATAATCCAAGAATGGGGAAGGCCAGACATAGATCTCTTTGCCTCCCACAAGAGTCATCAATTGATAAAATTCTGCTCAAAGATCTTCCATCCAAAGGCCTGGAGAGTGGACGCTCTTTCCTTCAGTTGGACATCAGTGACAGTTTATGCCTTCCCTCCTCTTCCTCTGCTGCCCAAAGTTCTATTAAAGACCAAAGCAGACAGACCAAAGATGATCCTCATTGCTCCGGACTGGCCAAGGCAACACTGGTACCCACTCCTGAGAAGCCTGACGCATTCCCCACCATGGACCCTGCCTCTAATGCCTCTTCTTCTGACTCAGCACAGTTTCAAAACTCTTCACAGCCAGCTAAAAACACTCAATCTAGCTGCATGGAAGATTCCTTAGCATCACAACAGGCCTTACTCTCCAAGGAGGTGCAGGTTGTCATTTTGGAAGCCAGAAGGCCATCAACTAGAAAAGCTTACTACGCAAAATGGAAACGTTTTTGTGTCTGGAATGAGAAAAAGGGCCAGGATCCTGGAAAACTGAATTTACCTCAAATACTACAATATTTGGCTGAACTGCTAAGCAGCGGACTGACTTTCTCCTCCATCAAAATCCATGCCTCAGCCATTTCTGCAGAATACAACACTGATCCACCTTTATTCTCTCACCCTCTCTTAAGACAGTTCCTCAGAGGGGCTAAGAATTTAAGGCCTCCAAGGAAACAACCAATACCTGCTTGGGATCTAAATTTCATTCTGGAAAAACTGACCTTGCCTCCCTTTGAGCCAGCTGCCTCATCAGATTTGCAATATTTGTCCTGGAAAACCGCTTTCCTTCTGGCTATCACCTCAGCTCGTAGAGTTTCAGAACTACAGGCTGTCATGGTGGTCTAGCCTTTTATCATCTTCCATCAGGACAGAGTTTCCTTACGAACCAAATCGTCCTTTATGCCTAAAGTGGTATCCAGGGTAGCTTTAAATCAGGCCATACATTTACCTACTTTTTACCCTAATCTTCAAAACAAATGGGAGAGATTACTACATTCCTTGGACATCCACAGACAACTGCGTTATTATTTGGACAGAACAAAGCTTTTCAGAAAATCAGAACAGCTCTTTGTGGCCTATGTGGTAGGAACTCAAGGGAAGCCAATTTCCAAACAGACAATCTCAAAATGGATAGCCCACTGCATAAGCTTTTGCTATTCCTTTCATGGCAAAACTGTTTTTACAGGCATTAGAACTCATTCCACCAGGGCCACAGCCACCTCTGCAGCCTTCCTCAGAGGAGTTCCTACCAAGGATATTTTGGAAGCAGCCACTTGGAGTTCTGTGCATACCTTCTCCAAGCACTACAACCTACCATTATACTCCAAATCTAGAGCAGGCTTTGCCACTGCAGTCTTGCAGGGCATTTTGGCTCCTCCTAGTTCCACCTAGTGCCTACCACCCCTTTCTTAGCTTTGGGATTCTACCCATCTGTTATGACTGCAGCTGTATGCACGATGAACATAGTACAGTTTTGTACCTACCATAAATGTAGATGTTCGAGTGCTAATACAGCTGCAGTCCAGGTTTCCCTCCCTCCTTCCCCTCATGGGACAGGCCTATAGGCTAACACATCCTCTTACAACCTGATTGGGGTTTTCTTTTATGATGTATTTGCTTGCAACTACTGTATTTTGATTATATTGCACTGCATTATCACACAAATTTATGTATTGCCTTCCTTCTGGGGGCACCTGACATCTGGGGCAAGAAAAACTGAAGAAAATGGCGTTGGCTGGTTCCTTTATACCCCTGTCGCACTGACGTCAAGGAAGAAGCGACGACAACCGACGCTGGACCTAGACTTTGGAATTCGGCCGACCGAGGACCCGCCTAACGGCAGGAGAAACCCATCTGTTATGACTGCAGCTGTATTAGCACTCGAACATCTATATTTGTGGTAGGTACAAAACTGTACTTTTTACTTGGACAGGACTAAACCTCTCAGGAAATCTGAACAGCTGCAGGTTACATTTGCTGCAGGGGGAGAGGGGAAGGCCATTTCAAAGCAAACCATTTCTAAGTGGATAGGCCATTGCATTAATTTCTGCTATATGCACCATGAAAAACCTACCCCTACAGGGGATAAGACCACATTCAACCAGGGCTGCATCTACCTTTACAGCCTTTCTCAGAGTTGTCCCTATCAGGGACATCCTAGAAGCTGCTACCTGGAGTTCTCTACATACCTTCACCAAGCATTACCGTTTGCCAATTTTTTCTAAATGCAGAGCTGGCTTTGCCACTGCAGTCTTGCAGGGTCTTATAGCTGGTCCTAATTCTATCTAATTTCCTCCTCCCATCTTTAGCTTTGGGAATCTACCCAAATGTGATGACTGCAACAGTGAAACACGAAGAACATAGTACAGTTGTGTACACTTACCCTAAATGTAGATGTTCGAGTGTATTCACTGTTGTAGTCCTGGTTACCCTCCCTCCAGCCCCCCGACGTCTATTGGCTATACCTCTATTCTTGTTTACTATGCTTAAAGCTTTATGGTGTATTTGCTTTTTTGTTGGAGGTGTAACCTTGTATATATAATTGCTTCCCATTATGGGGACACCTGAAATCTGGGGCAAGAAAATCTGATGCAATGGTGTTGGCTGCATGCTTTGTACCCCTGACTACCTGACGTCATGGAAGATGAGACAGCAACTGACGCAGGACCCAAGACTTTGATAATCAAGCCGACTGAGGGCTACTGCAAGCAGATAACCCAAATGTGATGACTGCAGCAGTGAATACAGTCAAACATCTACATTTATGTAAGTGTACACAACTGTACTTTTCTCGGTGGGCTGTTGGCACTTTCAGTTCCCTCCCTTGCCTTTTGGTCTTGCAACTACCCCCCAGGGTTTTCACAAAGTGTCTCGCCCCAGCCATTGCCTTCTTAGGACTGAAAGGCCTTCAAGTTTACCCTTACCTGGATGACCTGCTGTTTCTGGCCAGCAGTCCAGCTCTTCTTACTTAACATCTAAATCTTGCTATTCCCTTTCTTCAAGGCGTTGGGGATCATGATCATTTTCAAAAAATGTTGCCTTTCTTCCACTCAGGATCTCATTTTTGTGGAGTTGAGATTCAGGACAGATTTCCTGATGGTGGTGCTTCCTTCAGAGAAGGCTCATTCTCTCATAGCTTTCATGGAATCTCTTCTAAATCTTTCCTTCATCACTGCCAGGGAGTTCATCAGAGTTCTTGGGTTCATGGCCGCCACAATTCCCCTGCTGCCCTTTGAAAAACTTCACATGAGGAAGTTCCAGTGGTTTTTGAAAACAATTTGATCCCAGCATGCACATCCTTTGGAGACTGCCATTCCTCCTCTTCCTTGCTTAAAGACAGAACTAGGATGGTGGATGCAGCAACTCCATCAAAATCCGGTCTACTACTTTTCATTCCTCAACCAGTGCAGGAACATAAAGGAACATAAATGTCAGGGAAATGAGGGCCTTGATTCCAGCCTTACAAGCATTGCATCCTCTGTTTCTACCAGACCCTCTCAAGATTCTCACAAGACAATACTGCAGACCTTTGGTGCATAAGTAAGGAGGTACAAAATCTTATTTTCTTTGTCACCTGGCAGTCAACGCAAGGGAGATGGCTATTCAGTACAAAGTCATACTGCAGGCTGTGCACCTTCCCTCTGCTCAGAACCTTGTGGCAGATGCATTGAGCAGATCCATGACACCATCCCACAAGAGGATACTTCACAAGGATGTGTTCCTGGACTTAGTCCACCGATGGGGTACTCCAGAGGTAGGAAAGTGGACCCCTCTCTTTCTCATGGAAGGGGATGTTTCTTGATGCATCCCCCCCTTCCCTATGATTCAGGAAGTCCTGTTGAAAATTCGGCAGGAGAAACCAGAAATCTTGTTCTGCAATTAGCCAAGGGAAGTCACTACAAGTTGCCTCACCGGATGGACTTTACTCACTCAGGACAAGGGATCTCTGATTCATCCACACTTGTCAGCCCTTCACCTGACTTTGTGGGTGATCAACTTCTGGTTCCTTTTAGGCACCTTTTCTCTAAGGACATGCTTCAGGTTTTCCAGGAAGCCAGGAAACCCAGTACAAGGAAATCTTAGATTTCCAAGTGGACAAGATTTTCTGTTTGGTGCGAAAAAGGACCCTCTTAGGGTGGATATTCCTTTGGTATTATCTTAGCTGTGTGAGTTATTTAACAGCTGCTGTTCTTCTTTCGGCTTTTCCCGGTTAGGGGTCGCCACAGTGGAAGTCTGGTCCGCTAATGATTGGCACTAGATTTTTACAGTGCTGAGGTGCCAGCCCGACTCCCAACCTTCAACGAAGGCACACCCATTCACGCATGTCTTTGGAACACCACTCGACCGTGGGGAGGACATGCAGACTCCATACACAAGGTGCTCCAGCCGAGAATCGAACGGGAGAACCTCTTGCTGTGAGGCGACAATGCTACCGCTGCAAGTCTTCTCTTATTATGTTAAGGTCCACTGCTCTGCTTTATCTGCTTGCCTGCCATTGACTTCTAGGTTGGAGGTTAAACTTTTCTTGAAAGGTGTCTTGCACATGAATTCTCCCAGGAAACCATTTCAGCCTCCTTGCGATCTTAATTTTGTCCCAGAGAAGTTGTCTAAGGCCCCTTTGAACCCAGCTGTTTCAGCTTCTCTTAAAATGTGTGCTTTGAAAACAGTGCTTCTGCTAGCCATTACCTCTGCCAGAAGAGTTTCTGAGATCCAGGCATTAATGGCTTCACCACCATTCCTAGTTTTCCATAAGGATAAGGTTTCTTTGAGAACTAGTCCTTCTTTTATGCTTAAAGTGGTTAATGACCTCTCTTTAAATCAGACTGTTCAGTTGCCTACATTTTTCCCATCTCTGCAATTTCCTAGTGAGAGGATTTTGCATTCCCTTGATGTGCACAAACAGCTTAGATTTTATCTGGACAAAACAAAGTCTGTTAGGAAATCGGATAGACTTTTTGTGTCCTTTCATCCAAGTGCTCTGAGGTTGCCTGTTTCTAAGCAAACTGGCTCTTCTTGGATTTCTAAGGCCATTGTACTTTTATCAACTTCATGGAAGATCCTTATCTTTTGTGAAAGCCCACTCCAATAGAAAAGTTGCATCCTGAGGGGCTCTCTTCAAGGGTCTGGACACTCAATCCATTCTGAAAGCTGCCACTTGGACATCAGTTCATGCATTCACTAAACTTTACAAGGCAGATAATATTTCCAGGGCCAGGGCAGGTTTTGCCAGAGCATTCGTGCATTGTTTTCTGGAAAATGGGTCCTCCTAATTTTTCTATATATTATTCCTCCTCCCAGAGTCCCTTTCCAGTCTCTGCACTCAACCATATGGGAAGAATACTGTAACATTGAATAGAAGGACATAGAATAGTTGTGTAAAATCTTACTGTGACACTCCAGCCCAGCTATCTGGAATTTTGTAAATAATCATATGTCATTTGTGAATATTAATATGATTCATATGCTTGTCTTACAAATGTAAGAGAACTATATGGTCTGTGTATATTAAACTACTGGTGCAGAAGTGTGTGTATGTACAGTACTGAGCTTCAAGGATGTGTCCACAGTGTACCCTACTGGAAAAGAACAGAAATGTATATAAACTATATACCTGTGCATATGTATGTTTAAACAGTAGAAGCTGGAACATACAGAGTTAACTTGCAAAACTTCAAGAAAATAAGTTGAAATGAAAGTGTTTTACGATTGTGTTATCTCTCTGTTTCAGTTCAGTAGCAGTCACAATGTCTGGCTATAAGTTTTTGTATTGTCTTGAAACAGAAATAATTACTAGGTTTCAAATGTAAAAGCATTTATTGTTTTACAACTTCCAAGTTCTGCAAACTTCTGAGACGTGTACTTCTCACACACACATGTTAAAATTCTATTAGTTTCTGTTTTAGCCTGAGAACTGAAGTCAGGTGACAAAAAGTGATGTCATCCAGACTAACCCAGTAATAATGTCTGATATTAATTTAAGAACACTCTCAGAGAGAGACTATGCATTTTGTATCTTGTCTTGGACCTAGAAACATCCACTCGGCAATTCTGCCTGTGTGTTGTCTTTAAGTAAGACTTGGGGCATAGTATCTCTTAAATGTAGATAATGTGTTAAAGATTAGTTTAGATGTTTTCTGTATTTATTTGAGACTGTCCTGCAATGTTGTTTTAAAATATTTCCTGTGATTTTGAACTCTGAAGTAACTGTCTTTGTTTTCAAAGTATTGTCTTGTTTTATTATTTATTAAATGTATTTAAACCGTTATGGGTGATATTTGTGAGACAGATTTAAGCTCTTAGAGTACTTGCATATGTATTTGGTGACACTGTACAGGCCACTCCTAAATAGGCTTTCTTGGTCAGACTACCTTTTGGATTAATAGTAACATTGCACAGTAGGATTGGACACCCTTTGTAAGGGCCTTTATAGTAGCTGATAAATAGGGTGGCTGGTGGCAGCTGACATAAACTTGAAAACTATTTTACACTACTCCATCTACTACAAGATGGTGACATACACCCCAACCCAGGCCCTCAAGCTACTACTACCAAAACATACAAAAATCATACCAAACCCTTCTCTCTCATCCACTACACCCTCTAACTTATTATCCTTGGCCCATCTCAATATACGTAGCATCTGTAACAAAATTAGTCAACTCCATGCCCTACTAGAAGTACACAAATTTGATATTCTATGCTTATCAGAAACTTGGCTAAAACCTTCAGTTAAAGACATTGAAATTACCCCACCTGGATACAACATTGTTAGACTTGATCACACCTCCAGGAAGGGAGGTGGAGTAGCTATTCTATATAAAACAAACCTGAAGCTTACTCTTCTTGACCTTACCCTTACCCAAAACAATAATGCTGAAATAATTTGCTCCAAAATACAAATTAACACTACTAAAGCAATAAACATCATCTGTGCATACCTCCCCCCTGGAAATAACATCCCCACTTTAGAACAAATTCTTGAACAACTCTCTAATAAACTCCCTCAAGAAACACTATTCCTTGGGGACTTTAACATTGATTGGAAATCTTGTAACAATGCTAACCCTACTTCCCATATAAACCTTTATGGTTTCAAACAACTAATTGATATTCCCACTAGAATAAATAATAAAAGCAGAAAAGAAACCACCTTAGACTGGATTCTTACAAACTCCCCCCTACAAACCTACCAAACTGGCATCCTTCCTGATGACCTTAGCGATCACTCCCTCACCTATGTCATTAGAGCTAAAACTAATCTAAACTTACCTACCTTTCATAGAACACTATATTCAAAAAAACAATTTAATCCTGAACAGTTTCAAACAGAACTTTCACAATACAACTGGACCCCTCTAAAACACCTCTCACTTAACAATGCTGTTGAACATTTTAACTCGGCATTCCTTGCAATCTTAAATCAACATGCCCCAAGTCGTACCATTAGAACAAAGACCAAAACAGCACCCTGGCTAACCTCTAATACTAAACAAAAAATTATACTCAGAAATAAATCTTGGAAAAAATGGCGTTCCTCTAGAAACCCAACAGATCATCAAACCTTTAGAGAGCTCAGAAACAATACCAAAAAAGCCATCCTTTCAGATAAAAAGAACTATTACTTTGAACTTCAGCAATCCACCAAAAAAGAACCAAAAAAGTTCTGGTCTACTATCAATAATCTACTTCCCCCAGGCAAAGTAGTTACACCCAATCCACAGAACTTAGACCCTGATAAATTCCTCTTTAATAGCCAATAACTTCAATACTTTCTTTACTACTTCCATACAAAGTCTAGCTAACCACTTATCTCCTGATGCTTCTCAACTGCTCTTAAGTAACATCAACAATTCCCTTCTTCCCCTCCAACCTCAACCCATACCCACCTCCTACATACAATCTCTTTTACAAAAACTTAAACCCACTACCCCCTCAGCAGATAAGCTTCCTGCTGAATTCCTTCAAGTAGCAGCTAAAGCCATTGCCTACCCTGTTTCTATCCTAATAAACCGATCCATAAAAGAAAGTACTTTTCCAGCAGTCTGGAAGATATCACACATCATACCCTTACACAAAGGAGGGAAATCCACTGACCTCTCTAACTTTTGCCCTATAGCGCTATTATCTCCACTAGCTAAAATCATGGAAAAATGTATACAAAACAGCTACTTAACCATCTCCTCCATAACAACCTACTAGCTAACACTCAACATGGATTTAGACCTTCACATAGTACTACCACAGCACTACTTTCTTTTACCAACACCATCAACTGTAACCGTAACAACAACAAACTTACCTCTTCTCTTTTCCTAGACCTGTCAAAAGCCTTCGACATGGTCAACCATACACTTCTTCTACACATATTAAAGTCCATTGCCTTGGATTTCTCTTCCTTAACCTGGTTCTCATCCTATCTTGAAAACTGACAACAAGCAGTACTCTGGAAAAATTCTCCATCTGCTCTACTACCTATCTCTTTAGGAGTACCTCAAGGATCTATACTAGGCCCACTCTTATTCTCTATCTTTATTAATGATCTCCAATCATCTATCCAAAACACTACCTGTATACAATATGCAGATGATTCTACCGTTATTTGCACAGCTTCCACTCAATCTGAACTCCAGTCACTTACACAATCTACCTTTTCAACCGTCGAACAGTGGTTCTCAAAAAGATGTCTTCTCCTCAACCCCAAGAAAACAAAACTGTTACTATTCTCACCTACCCACAAATCTTCTCAACTAAACTTCACTATTACTACAAGTGATAATTCCCACATCTCCCCCGACTGTACTACCAAACTGCTTGGTGTTACTATTGATAATAATCTTAACTATGATAATCACATCAATAGCACTATAAAAGCAATTAATAAAAAGATTGGTTCACTGTACAGAATTAAACCCTTCCTTACACCCGAAGCATGGACCACCTTAGCACAATCACATCTTATCTCTACCCTACTGTATGCTTCCTCTATTTACACTAATCTCTCTAAAAGCAACCTAAGGAAACTGACTACATCCTACCACAATATAGCTCGTTTTGCCACAGCATCCCAGTATAGAACTCACCACTGTCTAAACTTAAAACACTTACTCTGGTTGGAACTTCCTAACAAGCTCACCTATCAACAACTCTTAATAACACATAACATTCTATATCAACCATCAAAGACACCTGCTCTTAGCAACCTCTTGACTCCCTATAATAACTTGAAACAGCTGCGCTCCGCCGAAAAGCTACAAGTCAACACAACTAGAATTACAAATTCTGCAGGTAACTGCCTTTTCTCCAACTCAGTAGGCAAAATATGGAATAACCTCCCCTCACACATTACCTCTCTAGCCTCCTTTCATCTTTTTAAAAAACAACTTCTTTTACACCTGAACAACTTCTGGCTCTGCTCTTGTACCAGTCCTGACTAATCTACTTTCTTCTTTCTACTATCATATTTCCTTATTTCAAAACTGCAATCTTTCTCTGTGATCACAAATTACTTAATGACTGTACTGCTACTACTGTTGTCATATTTCAAAAAAAAAAAAAAAAGGGGGTACAAACAATGTCTTTTACAAGTATGTATATAAATTTTAAACTATGTAATACCCCATCCTCACATAATTGTACTGTAAGAAGTTAATGCCTTTCTCAATACGTAGATGGCACTATGTGTTTTTATTACTTGATCTAGACCAATATGTATGCATTGTTGCTCACTGTCTGTGTCATAGGCATTTATTGTAAATGTTTAATTTCTATAACCTTGTTTTAATTTGTGGAGCTTTTCTCCCCAGGCCTCCACTGAAAATGGAAATTGATCCAGCTGGACTAGCCCGGTCAACAAATGTAAAATAAAATAAAAATAAATAAATAAATACTACCTTATAGTCTGGGCAAAAGGGGGCATAGCTAGTGAATCTGTGCCAGCCTTTCCCAGGTGTGTGTGTGTGTGTGTGTGTTTGTAAAAGTGTGTGTGTCAGCTACTTGGGCAGGGACATGAAGCACTGGCTGGACGGGGGGTGGGGGTGGGGGGGGGTGGAGGTCTTAGCTTAGCCACTTGGCTGAGATCTTAACCCTATAGCTGTTCCAGTGAGGAGTCTTATTGGGGATTCGGAGAAAGAGGGAGAAAGTAGCCCCGGACTGACTGTGATCTCTGTGTGCTCTTAAGGGAAATTGTATTTTACTGTGTTTGTACTTGTAATCCTTCCATTCTGTACGTCCCTTACTGTTGCCAGTGGTGAGGATTGAGGCTCCTTGATTACTGGGCCAGTGCAGGGGCATCACACTTACCATAACCATAGATGTCCTTCTCTTCTATGTTGCAGTATTCTAGCCCACCTGCCGTCCTCCTGCATCTAGTTCATTTCTTGGATGACTGTCCTTTGTGCATTTTCTAATTTCCTCATGGGGCTACCTTTCTGAGGATTGTACGTGTGGAAATCCCTTTTATGGCTGACATTCCACATACAGGCACTAGCATGAAGCTTTTGTATACTGGCCAGATATCAGGTCATTGGGCGAAGTACAACCCATATGTGAAGAATACTGCAACATAGAAGAGAAGGACATCTATGATTATGGTAAGATTTTACACAACTGTTCTATCTTAATGATGTGTTGTCACGGGTCTTTCCTGCGATTAATCCAATGCATTGTATATATTTACTGGTCTTGATTGAGTTGTTTTCAGAGGTCATAAATTTGGAATGTATTCTTTTTTGCTAAAAAAAATGGAGGATTAATTTAGAGGCCTTTTGTTTGGGGGTTGTGCTTTTTCTAGCTGTATTTTCAGAAGTTTGCTATTTTTCCATGACTTACCAGGTGTAGTATGTTGTAATGTTTCATATTCATCAGGTTTTGATTGATTTGTGATGCTGCTTTTAAATGAATTGTTTTATTGTTTGGTGGTTTCCCATCTGATTTTTGTTGTGCAGTTTATTTACAGATATTTGCTAAGTTTCATGTCTGAAGAAGGCTTTGGACAAAATTGTTTATCCCCAAGAAGTGAATAAAGTTAAATTTCATCTGTAATTGAAAATGCTGAGTCGTTTGTTTCTGTAGCCCCCCGTTTTACTAGCTAGGACGTGGGTTTTAGACACTTGGTGGAGGCCTCCAAGTCCAGAAAAGAATAGAAGATGGTGTGGGTTACCCTGACTTTACAGACACATTTCTCTCATGTACTTGGCATGGGAGGTAACCTTGTTCCTGGACCTGGTTGGATGTCTTAACGATTTTTTTGTTTTTAACGCTGCTTTATTGAACTCGTGATTTATCAAGCAAAGTTTATCTAGACTCATCAGCATCGTATCAAAATCATATTGAGTGTAAATATTCACTTTTTTATAAAGTTTTTTTTAACATTTCAAACTGTAAACATTTTCCAACCAGTAAATCTACATGCAGTTGACTACTATTGTTTTTTGTGCTGCTTTCAGTTCTTCGCAACATTCCTTTCATCCCCATTACTCTGGTCCCTGTTGTAAAGGTAATGGTCTGTATCTTGTTTTTTTTTTTTCCTGTCTAACAAGCCTTCTTCCATTTGCTTTCTCTCTTTTTAATTTCTCCAAGTCTTTTGGGTTTCTAATACCATGACGGGAATGGACCCCATTACCAAACCAAAGTACAAATAAAGTTCATGAAATTAGTATTGTTTCACTCTTTAATGTCAGCCAGTTGTGCTCTTTGCAGCACTTGTAATGTGCCCAGTAATGACTACTCCTGCAATTCGTATGGAGTTACATGTATTGCTAGCATATCTAAATACGATTGTAGACATTTCTTTATAAGACCTGTTGTTCCTGCTACTGTTGAAACTGCCTGGGCATCTGTCTTCCACATTGCTTTCATTTCTGCCGGCAAATCCTGATATTTTATGACTTTGTGTCTGTCTGTACGCAAGACACTGCAGTCACTGGGTGTGGCTTTTTCAATGATCAATGCTACTTTTGTCTTCTTTTCTTGGATCCCTGTATCTGGTTTTCTAGCATCTATCTTGTGAACTCTTGGTAATGGATGATCCCATGTGATGTAGACTTCTTCATTTTCTATGAAGCTTTGTGGCTCATGTTTCCAGTGTTTTTCAGCCACTTCAATACCATAATGTTTGCACAATCTCCAGTGTAACAGTCTTGCCACATTTTGATGGAGCTACGCATGTTTGGGCGAGCAATAGTCCTTAAATTATACTTTAACACCAAAGTATCTGGGACTAAGGGGAATAATGCTCAAGAATCCCCTCACTTTAAACGAAAAAGTACTTTTTCTCCGCCTTTACCAGGACATATTGATTGTTTCATAAAAATGTGTTAGCGTGATCTATATAATTATTTTCATAATGGCAAAAGGAAATGCATGTATTTTAATTTATCTAAGGAAGAGAAATCTTCTCTGGATAAGCTGATGAATGACCCGTCCCTTGTCATTAGACCTGCAGACAAGGGCGGAGGTTTGGCATTACTAGATACTGAAAACTATATAAGTCTCATGCATAATATGTTAAATGATGATACTACTTATGTTAGGATTGATAATGGCAAACTTATGAAAATAATTAATAGTATTAATGATACATTATATGATTTGCTTATGTGTCGCCAGATTTCAAAAGAAATATATGAGTTCTTTCACAATGAACATCCACAGACCCCTGTTATTAAAGGTCTACCAAAAATGCATAAAGGTATTAACCCACCTCCATTACGACCTATAGTTTCAGGAGAAAAATGGGCTACTGAAAATGTCTCCATTTATTTGGAGAACATGTTGAAACCTTTAGTTATGGAGATTCCAAGTATTCTTAAGGATACATACCAGTTGTTAGAGTTCTTGGATTCTCTAGAAATTGATTTAATAAAGGGGCAACACCTACTAATCACAATGGATGTCCAGAGCTTGTTCACATCCATTCCAAATGACAAAGGTATACAAGCAATAAGGGAACTCATACAAATATTTCCCTCCATTGATCGCAACAAAGAAATACTCATTTGTCAACTTTTAGATCTAGTATTATCTAATAATGTGTTTTCTTTCGGGGGGTGCTTATTTCTACAAGAATCAGGTGTAGCTATGGGCAACCCCTGTGCAAACACGTACGCAAATTTGGTTGTGTACCAATGGGAAAGGGAATTTTTGTGTACTCATTATTGGTTTAAAAAAGTCCTGGTGTATAGGCGTTTTGTAGACGATATCTTAGTTGTATGGGATGGGACTATAGAAGAGTTCAATTTGTTTGTGTTACTTAGAGACAACAACCAGTTACCTTAGGTTTACTGTAGAAGCATCTTCTGATTCAGTAGATTTTCTAGATGTCAGCCTATCCATTAGAGGAGGTAAAATGATTTCTACCCTACATAGAAATACATGCTGGAAGAATACCATTCTACGGTTTGACAGCATGCATCCTCGTCATGTCTTTGGTGGTATTGTAAAGAGTCAGTTTACCAGGCTATCTAAACTTTGTAGAGACAATTTAGTTTTATTATTAGAAGCTGACAGAATGGAGACAATATTTATAGATAGAGGCTATGACAAAAACTTGATTAAACATATTCGAGCGCAGGTCCTAGGTGAGACCCAGAATTCCAACTATGATGTTAAGTATAAGCCACATTATGATGGTTTTATATCAAAATGTTCAAGGAATATGACAGAGAAGTTACGATTTGTGACTACTTATACTAATGATAATTCAAACATTAAGAAGATAATAACTGAGAATTGGAGTGTTTTGACAACAGATGAAGAAACTTTGAAAATAATAGGCAATTTCCCTTTATTTACCTTTAGAAATAATAAGAGCCTAAAAAGACTTTTATGTGTTAACCCAAAGGTTAATTATGCAGCCAGAGCCCCTATTGGAAGAAGGTTGGGTACCTTCCCATGTAACCATTGCAATTATTGTAGACATATTTCAAAAGATCAAGTGTTTATACATCCGGTATTGAAGTACCTTTTTAACCCTAGATTCCAGGCTTCCTGTGAGACCTCTGGCCTCATTTATATGGCTACCTGCGTATTATGTCCTGTTTTCTACATAGGTCTAACTAAAAGGAAGTTAAAAAATAGAATTTATAACCACTTGTATGATATTAAATGCAAAAATGAATTAAATGCCTTAGCAAGGCATATTATGGTCTATCCTGATCATCATTTTGTATTTAGAGTTTTGCAGATTGTTGAACAAAGTTACAGAGGTGGTGACTATATGAGCTATCTGGAACAGAAAGAATTACAATGGATTTTTAAGCTAAGGGGACACCACCACCCTGGTTTGAATACATATGTTTCATTAAGGTCTCACCTTAATTCTCGTAGATAAACTGTTTTTAAGTACATTTTATGCTATCAATTGTACAAAGCACATTTCATTCGAGTTTTGCATATGATATTTTAGATTTGTTTTTATAGTTTCCATTGTTTATTTTCATTGTCTATTTTTGTCTTTACAATATACAGTGTTATATAATATTTTATGTGCGTTTTACAGATACGTGATTTACATTCACATACTTGATAGTTGTTCATGTACAACTCTAATAGTGAAGTGAGATATTTTGTTCAGGTTTCTTGTGTACAGTTCTTGTCAGCTTAGTATGGAAACCATATTTATTTACATCTATTTGTCTATAATTGAATATTTTTACATCCATCACTTTAATATTAAATAACAGATTTTTATATATTCTTTAATAATATTTAATGATTATAAGTTTTTATATTAATTTTATATTTGTATATGTCATTAATTAAAAGCTTAATGCTTTGAACTTAAAATAATTTCTATATTACAGTGCTGCTTTAAGAAACCATGATAATTAATTGTTTAATTTATCAATTTACTAGTTAATTGTTTTAATGATGATTGACTGGACTATATAAGTCAAATGGTATTATTTGAAATTATGGTCTGAGGAAGCGTATTTTAAATACGCGAAAGCGCTTACCGTTTACAATAAAAGTTTATTTGTTTTACAAGTTGAATGAAACTTTTTCTTGTGGTGAGTCCGAAGTGTTGTTTTATTCGTTTATCTGGCATTTGTTAACTAAGGGCTCTTTAGTCGGAGTATTTCATCTTTTACGCATCAGTCTTACCACAGTATTATGCCTTTCAGTATACAGTCCTTTTGCCATTAGTATGTCACAACCAGCAAAGAGGAGTGCAACTGTTTCCAATTTGGTTTTTACAAAACCTACATTTGTCCGTTTCTCCCGCATGTTTAATGGATTTTGTAAATCAACATGTATGCAGGCCACTATCTTGGGCCGCCAATATTAACCTTTCATCTCTCGGTTTGAATTCACCACTACTTAACAATTCCTGCATTCGTTCCTGATCAACATGAGGTTCTTCCAGAAGTTTTCTATACTTGCTACTATATTTATGCATTTTCCACATTTCTTGCCTTCCCATCTGATCCTTCACCTTGTTCTTTTGTTTTTTGGCACATTCAGTTGCTACCTGATTTTTATCTACTTCTGGTTTGATTTCCATTCCTGCTTATCAACTGTATGCTTCTCCTAGATTAAGCAGAGAAGTCATCTTAGATTTATTTTACATTTGTTAACTGGGAAAGTCCGACTGAATACATGTACATTTTCAGCGGAGGCCTGGGGAAAAAAGCTCCAAATGTACATAAGTGTAAATACAGAGGCATGCTTACATTGAAGTATAACAACATTGCTATTTGTTTAATGATATATACACACATTTTGTTTTCTTGAGGTCAAACAGGAAATGGTTGGAAGTTGATAGTTCATAGGTTCATAGGTTGGCACTGGGCTATCTGCCCAAAGGCATATATTAGCCCAGCCACGTTGTGCAGTATTCACCGCCCCTTTAGTAGTTCCCTAGACCCTTGTACTAGCAGCTAGTACCCTTGGCCCCTATCTAGTAGTGCTGTTGGTGTGATCCCTGGTGTGAACTTTCTGTTACCCATCCACTCATCAAGGTTCCTCTTGAAGAGTGATAGTGAGGGACTCTGATGTCTTTCAAGGATGCATCTGCAGTCCTTACAAATGGGTTGTCCTGTCGTCAGGCAGCTCTTCGGTCGGTCGGATTCCAAAGTCTGGGTCTGGCCTCGGCTGGTGTCGCACTTCACCCGACGTCATAGCTGCAGTTCTTCGGGTATAAAGGCATCAGCCGACGCCATTTTCCCCGTCTTTCTTGCCGCGTGGCGCCCGAAGCAGAAGCTGTTCGCAAGTGCCGGTCGGTCAGATCCAGAGATTACTACTACCGAATACTACTTCGAAGACTTCTAAAAAGCTAAGTACCCCGTTGGGGACTCTTTCTTGCCTCAGCCGATGTCAGAAAAAGTGAATAACTGTTTAACTTGTGGGAAACAAATACCTCATAAAGATTTCCACTCTTACTGCTTACCTTGTTTAGGCCCAGACCACAACGTAGCAGCTTGTTTAGCCTGTGCTTCTTTCAACCGACGGACGCTTAGACGTCGGTCGGAGTTTGCTGAACAGTTTTTCGGCTCAGATTTTGCGTACATAATGCCGCCGGATCCTCCGACTTCACAAGTTGTTAAGAAACGCAAAGAAAAGGACCGACACTCGCGGTCCGCGGTTTCGCGAAACCGGTTAAGCAAACCGAATGTCTCGGTTTCGGCCGAAACCGAGCAAACGGTTCTATCTTCAGCCGAATCCATGACTACTACCGAGGCCCCTTCTAACCTCGTTGAATCGGCCTCTGAAATTCAACCTGCTACTGTGGTTTCACAAGAATTATCGGACACCATCCCTTTGGATGTTTCAACCCCTGCACGTGGTGCTGCTAGGCCGCCTGCAGCCATGTCCATAAAGGCCTTTGCCAGGGCTAAAGCAGCCAAAACTTCTAAGTCTGTGCCTGTTAAGCCCCACTCTCACAGGCCCAGTTCCAGTTCCCAAATGCTCACTCTGGCAGAGGATCTCATCTCTTTAATAAGGGGATCCCAACCTCATCCAGACAGGGCCTCTCAACCTCCTCCAGAAAAGAGACCTAGAGCAGAGCCCCTGAGCCAGTGTCCTCAGATGATTCTTCTGATGATACAGACAATACAGACCATCCAGAGGCTCCTTTTTCTCCTTATGAAGACTCCGATGCTGAGGAATCGATTCCTTCTGCCTCTCCACCAGAGGAATTTTCCTTTGGGGAAACCTTACATGCCATGAGAGAGCAATTCCAATGGCAGGGCAAGATTTCTCAGATTCAAGGAAAAGGCTTAGGACTTTTTGCATTTACCACAACATAGGCCTTTAGCTATAACTCCAGTTCTTCCTGTTGTAGATGATGCATTTAATGATGCTTGCACTGCTCCTGATACTTTGCCTCCAGCCCCTGCTAAGCCCGATAGGTTCTACAGGGTCCCGGACACGCATCACCATTTATACAAGGCTCCTTTTGCAGATCCGAGACTATCTCCCAGGGGCCTAAGGCAGTAGCCGACCTCAGTTAAAACCCTCTCCCTCTGAAAGGGAATCCAGGTCCTTAGAGAGATGGGGTAAAAAGTATACACCTCTGCTACTCTCTCAGCTAGGGCATTGAACTGTCAGTTTCATATGATCCAATACCAGGAGTTTATGCTTGATCAGTTAACTAAGAAACTGTCCTCTGATGATTCTTTAGATAAGAAATATGTTCTAGAAATGGTGCATAACATTCAGCAGGTTAGTAACCATTCTTTAAAATGTGGCTATGATGCACTGGAGGCTTCCTTTAGATCAGCCATGACTGGCACAGTTCTAAGAAGGCATGCATGGTTGAAAGAACAGGTCTTGCCGGATCATGTTAAAGCAAAACTATTAGATGCTCCTATGGATAAGGTCAGTTTATTTGGTTCTCCTGCTCAGCAGGTACTGAAGAAAATGGAAGAGAAGGCAAAATCTGTACAAACAGTGAAAGATTTCTTACAGGTTCAGCCTCCAAGGTTTAGCAGGAACTGGCCTTCCAAAAATTGGTCCTTTCCAGACTCCTCTAAAACACAGAGAGGCAGGAATAGGCGTTCAAGAGGCAGAAATCAATCCAGAGGAGGTGCCTACAGGGGACGCCAGTGGCAAGGTAACAACCAGCGAGGCACAGACACAACTACTACCACTGCAACAGGACAATCACAGTGACTTGGCTCTGGCACCACCTACCAGGGAACAAATAGCAGCACCCTTAGGCGGAAAGTTAGCCTTATTATCAAAAAACTGGCACTACATCACAAGAGACAAGTGGATTTTGCAGACTATAGACCAAGGCTACAGGTTTCATTTCCATACTTTACCAGGAAAAAGAGGAATGCCAAACCTACCACCAAATCAAAAGACAGAAGCTCTAAAACAAATAGCTCAATTAGCAAAGATGAGAGCTTGTGGAAAGGGTACCATCTATGGAACAAGGAAAGGGATTTTACTCCAGACTATTCCTGGTACCAAGAAAAGAAAAAAATTGGAGGCCTATTCTCGACCTGTCCACTTTAAACACATTCATCATTGTTCCAAAATTCAAAATGCTGACCCTACAGCAACTTCTTCCCATGCTGGGCAAGGAGTATTGGCTGGTGACTCTAGATCTCAAGGAGGCATACCTGCACGTCCCCATACGACCAAATTGCAGAAGATACCTCAGATTTCTTGCAGGATCAGAGCATTATCAATTCTCAGCATTGCCCTTTGGCTTATCTACTGCGCCCAGAGTGTTCACGAAATGCCTGGCATCAGTAATCGCTCACTGCAGGCTTCAGGGAATCCAAATATATCCATACCTGGACGACTGCCTGATACAAGCGGACAACAAAAACAAGCTAACAGAAGACTTACAAAGAGTCATTTGCTTACTGCAAGCCCTGGGATATACAGTCAATATAAAAAATCAAGACTGATACCATCCCAAAGAATAACCTTCTTAGGTGCAGAATTGGACACAGTAAAACAGATGGCATTCCTAACTGCAGAAAAACAAAAACAACTTCCTCTCTACTTCTTGGCATTAACAAAGCAGAACAAACTAACAGCAAGGAAAGTACTGCAGGCCTTGGGCTTCATGGCATCCTGCATAATCCTGGTCCCTCATGCCAGACTGCATATGAGAAAGCTACAGTGGTACCTGAAGAATTCATGGTCTCAACACAGGCACAGCCTAGAAACCGAAATACCACTAATTCCATGCCTGAAACAAGAGTTCCTATGGTGGGGCTCAGGCATGCCAGTCAAACCCAGGTTTGCCCTTCCACAGCATTCAACCAAGCCAAACCATCACAACGGACGCCTCAGACCTCGTTTGGGGGGCCCACATGCTGGACAAGTGCATACAAGGCTTATGGACTCCAGATCAGCTGCACCTGCACATAAATCAAAAGGAAATGCTGGCAGTAAAACTAGCAATCCAGAATTTCAGACCATTCCTCCAAGAAGGGCAGTTGATGATAAGGACAGACAACACCACAGTCATGTGGTACATCAACAAACAGGGAGGCACTCATTCATACCCTCTATGCCGGATGGCACTGGACCTATGGAATATGGCTCTGAGCTACAACATTCAGTTACAAGCAATTTTGTACCGGAAAAGAAAACATCCTAGCAGACATATTAAGCAGAACTACCTCGGATGCTCACGAATGGATGCTACACCGGACATCTTCAAGGTCATCACAAGGAAATGGGGACTGCCACAAATAGACCTATTTGCATCCCCACTCAATCACCAGCTCAAGAAATTCTGCACAAGGACGTACCACCCACTTGCTTGGAAGGTGGACTCTCTATCCTTCAGTTGGAAAGGCCTGACAGCATATGCATTCCCACCTCTTCCTTTGATGCACAAGGTGCTATTGAAAATGAAAGAGGAACGCTCAAGGATCATTCTGATAGCTCCAGACTGGCCAAGACAACATTGGTACCCATTACTGAGGAGCATGTCTCGGGGAAAATGTGGACACTACCCTGATTCCTTTGCTGTTAACTCAGAGCGGCTACAACACCCTGCATCCAAACCTGAAAACTCTGCAGCTGACTGCCTGGAACATTACATAAGAGCAACTAACCCAGATTTATCCCAAAGGGTTAAAGACATTATCCTTGAGGCCCGCAGACCTTCAACAAGAAGGAACTATGCAGGAAAATGGAAAAGGTTTCTCATTTGGAGTACTGAAAGGGGAAAAGATGTGTCAAAGGTAGACATTGCCAACATCCTGGAGTATTTGGCAGAGCTTTTCCATACAGGCCTGTCCTATTCCTCCATCAAGATACATGCATCAGCTATTTCTGCAGAATACAGCTTGATCCCCTGTCTTCTCATCCTCTACTCAGGCAGTTTCTGAGAGGAATTAAAATGTAAAACCTCCTAGGAAACCACCATTACCAGCATGGGACTTGAACTTTGTGCTAGAAAATTGACACTCCCCTTCGAACCAGCAGCAACAGCAGATCTTCAACACCTATCCTGGAAAACTGCTTTTCTGCTGGCAATTACCTCAGCAAGAAGGGTTTCTGAGCTACAGGCTTTAATGGCAGTACAACCCTTCCTAATCTTCCATCAAGATAGAGTGTCCATGAGAACAAATCCTACATTTATGCCTAAGGTGGTATCCAGAGTGTCTTTAACCAGGCTATCCACCTACCTACCTTCTTCCCCAATCCACAGAACAGGGGGGAAAGACTGCTGCATACTTTGGATGTACATAGACAGTTGCGCTACTACCGGGACAGAACCAAGGGCAATAGAAAAACTGACCAGCTTCTGGTAGCATATGCAACAGGAAGGGAAGGAAAAGCAATTTCAAAACAGACAATCTCCAAGTGGATAGGAAATTGCATCAGATTCTGCTACTCCTACCATGGAAAGCAAACTCCACAGAACATAAGGCCTCATTCTACAAGGGCTACAGCCACTACCACAGCTTTCTTACGAGGAGTGGCTACCAAGGACATTATAGAGGCTGCTACTTGGACCTCCGTGCATACATTTGCCAAGCATTATAACTTACCTTTATACTCTAGATCCCGAGCAGGGTTTGCCACTGCTGTTTTGCAAGGGATCCTAACTACACCATAATTTCTTCTTCCTCCTCCCCTAGTTTGGCTATGGTATTCTACCCATTTGTAAGGACTGCAGATGCATCCTTGAAGGACATAGTACAGTTTTGTACCTACCATAAATGTAGATGTCCGAACAGGAATGCATCTGCAGTCAGGATTACCCACCCTCCTTCCCTCTGTGGTATTCCTAGGGTATTTGCCCATCTAATAGCTAGCTGGGGATCTCTTATGGTGTATTTGTTTGTATATATGTACATACATGCTTATTTTTTGTGTTTGCCTTCTGCTATTTGGAAACATTGGCATTTATCCAAAATTTAGCTATCCAAGAGGGCAACTGGCATCTGGGGCAAGAAACACTGAGGAAAATGGCGTCGGCTGATGCCTTTATACCCGAAGAACTGCAGCTATGACGTCGGGTGAAGTGCGACACCAGCCGAGGCCAGACCCAGACTTTGGAATCCGGCCGACCGAAGGGCTGCCTGACGACAGGACAACCCATTTGTAAGGACTGCAGATGCATTCCTGTTCGGACATCTACATTTATGGTAGGTACAAAACTGTACTTTTTATGTAAATCGGGACCCTGTTCCATAGTAAGGGAAGTCTCTGCGAAGGGAATCTATCCCTCCAGCATGTTCTATTCATTGTTGTGTTGAGGTTTATATCCCTAGAGCGTGTAGCTCGAGTAGATTTGGTTTTGCTAAGATGGAGCATGTTCAGCCATTCTGGGTTGGACATGGCTCTGTACGTTAGATAGAGATCTCCTCTGAGAAAGCGGTATGCAACAGAGAACAGTCTTAGCTTTTTCAATCGTGCTGCATAAGGCAACTGTTTGAGGCCAATAATCCTCTTGGTTAGGTACCTCTGTGGTCTCTCCATTTGCTGGAGATGTCTTGCCAGGTACACTCCAATTGGTGCATTGTACTCAATAATGGGTCTGATGAGGGACGGGTAGAGGGGCACCATTACATCCTTAGATCTTGATGCGAACCCTTTCGTGATCATATGGGTCACATAGAAGGATTTTCTAACCACTTTGGCAACATGGTTATCAAAGGAAAGCTGACTATCTATTTGGGTCCCTAGATCCCTTATTTCTTCTTCAGATTTCAGTTGAGAAGGCAAATAGTTAGAGATACATATGAAAAGAGGAAACATATAGCCTTAAAGTGGCTAGCACACAATATCATCCTTATTTCAAATCTTACCAGTAGATGAGAAACAAGTTAATTCTGAATAGTTAAAGGATCAGAGTTTTATTCTTGTAGCATGGTTCTCCTGTATAATTTGTGTTTTGAGTGGGGTTAGTCAGGGTTTGTACACGGACAGACCCAATGTGTTTTTAGGTATTTCTTTAGGGATATTTTGAATTGGGATAAGGAGGATAAAGTAAGTTCAGCAGGAAGTAAGTTCCAGTTTTTACCAGCAGAGTTGGAGAATAGTGATTTAGCAGCTGAATTGTTGGCTTTAGCAGTTTGTACTAGCATTCTGTTGGAGGAGCGGAGGGATTTTAGGTTACTGTAGGGGGTGATAATATTTTTCAGTATGGGTGTACTGCTTGGTTGGTAGAGGATTTTGTGAATGACTATGAGTTGATTATATTGAAGTTGATAGGGTAGTTCTAGCCAGTGTAGTGATTTATACAGTGATGGGTTCTGTAGGCTGAACCTGTGGCAAATCTAGCTATATTATTGTAGCAGCTAGTAAATTTGTTAAGGTTTGATTTGCTTAGGTTTAGGAAGATGGGTGAGGCGTAAAGAAGGGTTGATAGGTGTGCTCGGGCAATAGCAGCTCTGGCAGGTGGGGTTAGGAATTGTTTAGTCCTTTATACAGAGCCTAGTTTCTTATTAACTGTTTTGATAGTTTTGTCTATATGAGTATCAAACTTCAGATTGTTGTTGATGATTACTCCTAGTAGTTTAGTACAAGGTTCTGGGGAAATTATGGTGCCATTGTTGGATGTAATGCTGAGAGGTGGTAATTGGACCTTACGGGTAGGGAAAAAAAATAATAGTTTGGTTTTCTTTGGATTTAATAGGAGACGGCGACTAGTGAGCCAGTTCTCTACTTTGTTGAAAGTTATTTGGGAAATGGATTATAAATCTGTGAGTGAGGTGGCAGAGCAGATTAGGGTGGAGTCATCTGCATACTGAATGCACATTGCATCTGGGATAACTTTGTGTAGGTCATAAATGAATATGGAGAATAGGAGGGGACCTAATATAGATCCTTGAGGGACTCCAAGGGTGACTGGTAAAAGGGGAGATAGGGTGTCTTTCCATAGTACAGTTTGTCTGCCATTCAGGTAAGAATGGAACCAGCTGATTGCTAGATTATCTATGGAGAGTGATTTTAGTGCGTCTAGGAGTAGGTGGTGATTCACCATGTCAGATGCCTTGGATAGGTCTAGAAAAGAGAGCTGAGGAGAGCTTTGTTGTATTACGGTTTTGATTTATTGTGTGAAAGAAGGAGAGAAGGGCTGAGGTTGTACTATGGGAAGGTCTAAATCCGTGCTGGGAGGGGGCTAGGAGAGTGTTCTGATTTAGGTAGGCTAGAAATTGCTTATGAATGCATTTTTCCATTATTTTGGCCAAAGGAGGTAGGATGGCTGTAGGTCTATAATTTGAGAGTTCAGTGGAGTTTCCCCCTTTGTGAAGAGGAATAATGTGGGAGATTTTCCAGATGGAGGGAATGTTGGATTTGAGGATTGTTCGATTGATTAAAATAGAGATTGGATATGCTATTTCATTAGCGGCTTTTTGGAGAAACTCTGTGGGCAGTATGTCTGCTGAAAGGGTGGTGGGTTTCAGTTTCTTAAGTAAGGACTTAATAAAAGCTGTAGGTACTGGATCAAACCTGAAGGGGAGTCTATTTTCTTATGTGGGTATGGTATTACTAGAGGTACTGGGAGATAGATTGTTGGCTAGGGATTGCACGGTTTCTGTAAAGAAAGTGTTAAAGGCATTTGCAACACTTTTAGTACGTAGTTAAGGGGATGGGGTTAGATGATTTACCTGGGTGGAGCAGTTTATTTAAGCCTGACCAGAATTTTTGTGGTTGATTTTGGTGCTTTTATTGCAGATTACAGTAGTAACTTTTTTTTGTATAATTTCTCAACTGTTTATATGTGATGTGGTCTTGTGGGGATTTGGTGGTTCTCCAGGAGGTCCATGCTTTGTTTCTGGCAATAAGATTTTGTCTTGTACCATTGGTTAGCCATGGTGTTATTTTGTTATTGGTTTTGATAGTACGTTTGGAAGCGTGTCTATCTATGATAGCAAAAATTTTAGAATAAAAGTATGAGACTGCTTCAACAGGTGGAAGTAGTTTTAGGTTGGACCAGTCACATGTGTTAATTTCATTCTGGAAATTAGTCTGAATAAAGTTCTTAGTATTCATAATGGTTTTAAAGGTAGTTTGTTGAGGGATGTCATTCTTTTTTCTGATTATATAGGTTAGGAAGTGGTCACTAATGTCCTCAGGTAAGGTGCCAGTGTTATATAACTGGGGTTGGTTGTTTAATAACCAATCTAGAATACTTTCCTTATTGTTAGGCTTATTGATTCTGGTAGGGGAAGATATGATCTGGGAGAAGCCATGCAAATTTATATGGATGGAGGGGAAGTTTGATGAGCAGGTATTCCAGCCGATATTGAAGTCCCCGAGAATAATAGTTCCTTGGGGGTGGTTAGTGGATAGCCACTGGAGGATGCCTTTTAAGGTTTTGCGTTGTCACCTGGGGAATATAGATACAGGCTATGTTTATAGATTTGTGTTTGTTAAGTTGGACCTTTGTGATGAGTGTTTCTGCGTTGTTAGTTAAAAAGGCCTGTGAAGTACTAGTTGTGGATACTTGTAGTGTGGATTTATACAAGATGGCTACTCCACCTCCTTTCCTAGAGATGCAGTCAAGTCTTACTATATTGTAACCGGGGGGGGGGTATAATCTCATTATCAGAGGTATTAGGTTTGAGCCAGGTTTCAGTAAGGCATAGTATGTCGGGAGTGCACATCCAGGAGGGCATGCAAATAGTGAATTTTCTTTTTTATACTTCTGATGTTTAGGTGACACACCAGGAATGAATTGGAGGCATTATTTGAGTTTCGTAGGCTAGTGAGGCTGTTATTTGTAGAGTTGATGGTATCAGGTGGGTTTGGGCCTGGGTTAGAGTGGATGTCACCATCTGCTATGAGGTTAGGTAGTGATCTAATTTCAAGTTTCTGGAGTTTTAATAAGAGTTTGATAGTGTTTAATTCTAGGGTTGATATAGGTGGCTTGAATGGGATGCAGAGGTTTTGCATTAGAAGAGTTAGATGAAAGGTGGGGTAATATTATTTATTTATTATTTTATTTATTTTATTTTACATTTGTTAACCGGGTTAGTCCAACTGAGCTTTTGGCTTATTTTCAGTGGAGACTTGGGGAATAAAACTCCGCAGAGTGTTATAACATTTTACAAAACAGTCAGTTTCAGAAAGCTTAAACATTAGCTAATAAAACAAAACAGTTAACAAAATAGCTTTTACTGCAATCTGCAGAAAGGAACAGGGTAAAAATGGTGTAAAGGAAGTAATGCTTTCATATTCCTATTTGGTTATATATAGAGTATGTACAATAGAATAGCATAGAAATAAAGTAGTTATTTTAGTAAGACGGAGAGGTAGAAGTTTATTAGGATAGACAAGTGATGATAGGGAGATGAATGAGGGAAGAGGAATAGAAGGGGAGAGATATAGTGGTAGAAAAAGTTAATAAGTTTAAGAAGGCTGGTAGGGGAGGTTATCAGAAGGTGGATTTGTGTAGTTTCGGGGGGGTGTACAGTGGTAGGACCACTTGTTTGTTAGATATCTACAAGTGGCTAGCTTAAATTGCTTGGAATGGTCAAGGAACCTAATTTCTTGGGGTAGTAGGTTCCAAGTTGCAGCTAGGTTATAGTTATAGAGTAGACATCCTGTTTTGGGTTTATAGATCTGCAGAAATTCTTGTTCCGAGCTGCGAAGAGTCCTAGTTGGGGAATATTTAGATGATATAGATAAAAGGCTTGGGCAATAAGATGGTAGATAGAGGATGGAGTGGATAATTTGCAGTTGGTGTAGTAGGAGCAGATGAGGGAATTCAAGCCATTCCAGTTGTTTAAGGGATAGGCAGTGGTGTGATTAGTTTAGGGTAGTGTGGTTGGTTAATAGTGGTGGTTCTGGAACTAGGGTAGTGAGAACGAGGTATTGGTATTCATAGGCTGTGAGAAGACAGAGAAGTATAAGTGGGGGTATTAGGTAGTAAAAAGGTTTTAATTTTGGGGGTGTGATGGCAGTTTGGGGTAATTAAGTAATAAGTGTTAGAGAGTAAAGGTGAGGAGTTAGTCTCCTCATGTTTCAAACCTTTCACTATGTTTGGGTCTTGAGGTCAGCTGATGTGTGGAGTCCCATGATTGCAGATCTATACATGTAATCAATTTCAAGGAGGCCCATACCTCCTTCAGAACGGGGAATATATAATCTTGGTATACACTGATTTTTATAAATCATATGCTTAGCATGAAGCATCCTTTTTGTTTTCCTGTCTAATCTATCCAACATGTTTTGGGGCCAGTCAGTCACTTCAAAACTATAAGTTAGAATAGGAAGAGCAAATAGATTTATAGCTTGAATTTTGTTCCTAAATGTCAACACTGTTTTCAGGATTAATTTAAGTCTTCTAGAGTATTTCTTACTAAGTTTTATTCAGATTTGTTCATGTTTTATTACTGAGCCTTCATCAATTCCCAAATATTTATACACTCCCTCTTGCTCAAGTTCTTTTATATCACATTATTGTCTCAAACTGATGTTTTCCTGGTGCAGCAGTTTTCCTGCTTTAATGGTTGCTTTTGCACAATTATCAAGACCAAATGACATTCTTATATCATCTGAAAAAGTTTTGACAACCTGCAGTTGTGCTTTCAGCACCTCATCTGATGAGCTATTCAGTTTCAAATCATCGACAAAGAGAAGGTGGGAAGTCTTTACACTTGTTTTCTAGGTGCCAAATTATTCCTGTGACCTAACCTGTTAGGTAAACAGCTCAAAGATTAAGGGCAAGACAGAATAGCAATGGTGACAGAGAGTCACCCTGGAATATTGCCCTTTGAATTTTTATCCCTGGGATAATAATTTGTCCTTTATCATGGCATAATTGCAAAGTTGTCTGCCACTGTTACATGGTCACTGTAATGCAGTCGATCAGTGTGTGGTGTATCTTATACATTTTTAAGCACTCTTTTATCCATGAATGAGGGATACTATCAAATACCTTTTTGTTGGCAATTCCTTCCATACTTAGATTCTTCCCCTTTTTACAGTTCTCCACTATGACTTTAAGAACAAATGATCCTTTGTTCTATATGGCTTTCTTTTATTGCCCTTTTGTTCTACTGCCATAATTGAGTTTTCTTCTAAATGACTATAAACTCTTTCTGCATCAATTCCCGTATATAGTTTATATGTCGTCGGAAGGCAAGTTATATTCGGGTGGCGCAGTGGTGCAGCGGTTAATGCTGTCACCTCACAGCAAGAGGTTCTCCGGTTCGATTCCCGGCTGGGTTGCCTTCTGTGTGGAGTTTGCATGTTCTCCCTGTGTTCGCATGGGTTTCCTCCGGGTACTCCGGTTTCCTCCCACATTCTAAAGACATGCTTCTGGAGAGTCTCTCCCCGGGCCTCCGCTGAAAACAGGATCTGCGGAACCTAGTCGGACTTTCCCGGTCAACAAATGTTAAATAAATAAATAAATAAAAAATAAAATAAAATATTGGTGTATAAATTTTAGGGTAGCTCACAGGTTCCCTCTTAAGTAGGAGCATAGTTTTTCCTGTTGGCCGGCTTGGTGTTTGTTCTGGGTGCACATATAAATAGTTCTTACTCATGGCTAAATCTTCATGCAGAGATGTTAATACTTTTAACCAGAAGTTGGGTACTGCATCTGGGCCTGGGGCTTTCCAATTAGAGGCTTTTCTTAACTTTGTTTCAATCTCTCTAGCTATTACTTCATCCCATTTCATATCCTGTACCTTTAAACATTTTATTCTTTCTTTTACTTCTGTCCATTTACAATCTTTATGTTCCACAGGATCTTCATAGATACTTCTCCAAAATGTATCTCTCTTCTTCTTTTATTGCAGTCTTTCAATTTTTTTGGGTCATCAGTAAATTGCTTATTTTGTAGTTTTCCTTTTTATTTATCTTCATATCTTTTAAGTTTTTCTGCCTGTGCTGAAATTTTTAGTTTATTTCCGATAGTGCATGATATATCATGGTATGTAATAATATTGTGCATTGCTTTTATCACATCTATCTTTATTAGTATTTTTGTTGAGCTATTGCCTCTTCTATAATCTTCTAACAGTGACACTTCTTGTCTTAATTGCTTTATAGTTTTCTCTGTTCAATATTTTCATGATGGCATTCAAATTCTCCCCTTCCCTTTCCTCATTACCCTGTGGTCTTGTGGTCGAATTGCATCGGTTAGTAATTTAGCTGCACAGTAATATATCCTGTTTACTTCTGTTATTGCATGGATCTCTATGGACAGTCCTAGTTACTGTATTCATTTGTTGTATCAGACTTCTGACTATTTGGGTTTTATTAACCTTCTGCAGTCTATTTCTGTCATTGATCTTGATGTACCTGTCTGTCGATTTAATCAAGCAATTCTTCTCTTAACTCTTTTTCTTCCAAACTGAGGGCACATCTTGTTTTCCAATTCCTGCGAGCATTCTATAGCAGGTTCTGTAGCATCTTCCTGTGACACATTTTCTGCAGTTTCATCCTCTGCCGTCCATTGCTCTATCGTATGGGAACTCACAGGCTTATCACTCCTCAACATTGACTGCATCAGAGTTTCCACAGTTTCCTCTTCCTTCCCTTTCTGTCTAGCTTGAACGTTTATAATGATTTCCTGTGGAAGGCTGCAAATTATCTTCACATGGCACCTGACCAAATGCTTCTTGTTCCACTAGTTTCCCCTTAATTTGGATATCCATTGCTCTATCCTGTTGTGATGCTTACTGAATTAGATTTTATACACTAAATTCTTCACTTTGCAGGTACTCCATAACCTCAATTTCTGTTTCTTTAACTTCTCCATTACTAATCTCATCTCCTTTTCTACTTTTCCTCTGTCATCTTGTTTTTTGTATTGCAAAGTTTTCCATGTCTAGATTCCTTTGCCTGTATTTCTCTTCAAATATCTTTGGTGCTGCTTTTTTTGTATTGGTTAGATGTTCTTCGTGTTTCACTGTTGCAGTCATTACATTTGGGTTATCTGCCTGCATGTAGCCCTCAGCCGGCCTGAATACCAGAGTCTTGGATTCCTGCATCGGATGCGGTCTCATCTTCCATGACGTCAGGGGTATAAAAACATGCAGCCGATGCCATTACATCCGTCTTTCTTGCCGCACGGTGCCCGAAGCAGAAGCATTTCGCAAGTGCCAGTTGGCGGACTCCTGAAATTTTTGTTTCCGAGTTTCAGAACCGAAGTCTTCAAAAGTACCCCGTTGGGGATCCTTTTTCTTGCTCTTAACCGATGTCAGTAAAAGTTAACAATTGTCTTACCTGTGGAAAGCAAATACCTCATAAAGATTTTAATTTGTACTGCATTCCTTGCCTAGGCTCAGACTACGACGTCCCTCACTGTCGGTTTTGTGCCTTGTTCAACCCCAGAACTATTCGTCATCGGGCTATATTTGTAGCAAATTATTTTGGTACTTGGTATAACTATGTAGAAATGGCTTTGGTAAGCCATCCGACTACCGATACTCCAAAAAAAGTAAGGATAAAGACAGACCGCATAGGTCCAGAACTGTCGACGACACTTCCGTTAAGCTAGTCGCCAGTCCACTGGTACTCAGTGAGGTGCTTTCACAGCCACTGATACCCGCTACGTCAGATTTGCAGGCCTATACTGAGACCCATTCGGAGTCCAGTATGCTGCGAGATGCTTCTTCGACTATGGAACCTGCGGATGTCTCTACGTTGGATGGTTCCGGAGCTGCTGTGCAGGCACCGGCTTCTGAGGGTGTATTCAAGCCTACAGACTTGCATTTTAAACCAACGCCATCTTCTTCTTCCAGCCTAAAACTCAACCCACGCCTAGAAAATCGACGTCCAAACTGCATGGTCAGGCCCATATGCCTAAAAAACAAATGCTTAGAATGGCTAAAGACCTTATTACTTTAATTAGGGCAAGCCAGCCTTCCCCCTCTAAGAGACCTAGAACCGATTTTCCTTCTGATTCTTCTGATCAGGATTCTGATATTTCTGTTTCTTCTGATTACCAGGATTTGCCTTTATCTACCTATGAGGATTCTGATGCAGAGGATTCCATTCCCTCTGCTTCCTCTGCAGAAGATTTTTCTTTTTCCACTGGGAAAGCCAGGATTACTCTGACTCCAAAAAGAGGCTTAGGGAATTCTTACTCCTTCCTCAACACAGGCCTTTAGATATCCCTCCTGTACATTGTAGATGATGATTTCTTGGAATCTAGCCTGTCCCCAGACACTTTACCTCTAGCTCCCAGAAAACCTGACAAGTATTACAGAGTACCTGACTCTCACAAGTTCCTCTTCAAGAATCCTATTGCGGAACCAGAGACCATTTCCCAAGGACCACAGGGCATTAAGGCTACTGCTGCCACAAATCGTACCCCTTCTGATAGAGATTCTAGAGGCTTGGACAGATGGGGTAAGAAGGTATACACTTCTGCTACTTAGGCCATTAGGGCTTTAAATTGCCAGTTTTGTATGTTGAAGTACCAGCAGCATATTATGGGACTACTTAAACAGAAAATTATGTTGATTCCTGACTGCTGAACACAAAGAATTACAGGATTTAATGCATTCTGCAGAACAAGTTGGTAAACATACTTTGCAATGTGGTTATGACTATTTAGAAGCATCTTGCGGGGCTGCTGTCACTGGGTCTGTACTTAGAGGGCATGTTTGGCTTAAGGAGCAAAACTTGCCAGATCATGTTAAAGCTAAATTACTGGATGCCAAGACCGCCTGTTTGGCAACAAAGCAGAAGAGGTCCTCAAAAAGATGGAGGAAAAAGCTAAATCTATGCAAATTGTTAAAGATTTCCTACAAGTACAGCCTCCCAAATTTAGTAGGCATTGGCCTTCAAAGAATTGGTCCTTTCCAGTCTCTTCCAGGCCTTCTCAGTCCAAACTCAGGAACAGCAGACCACCTAGGCTACAGTCTCAGGCTACACCCAGCCTAAGCAGTGGGGGGCTCCCACTTCCAAAGCAGGAAGTAGTAAGACACCCCCCTACGGAAAAATGACACAATGACTTAACCTTAACCCTTCCAAGCTCTGCTCAACTGCCTGCTCCCTTAGGAGGAAAGCTCGCCCTGCATGCAAAAAACTGGAACTTATTACCCTGGACAAATGGGTTTTAAATATAGTTTTCCAAGGATACAGATTCCACTTCCACACCCTACCAACCCCAAATGGTTGGCCAGACCTACCCCCCAATCAGTGGGCAGAGGCTCAACAGCAGGTTCTCTCTCTCCTAAGTATCAGGGCTATTCAACCTGTCCCAGCAGAAGAAAGGGGGCAAGGTTTTTATTCAAGACTTTTCCTGGTACCCAGAAAAGACAGCTCATGGCATCCTATCCTGGACCTCTCTATTCTAAGCATCTTTTTGGTAATCCCAAAATTCAGAATGCTAAAACTTCAACAACTGCTTCCTATGATAGGCAAAGATGCCTGGTTGGCAACCTTAGACTTAAAGGAAGCTTACCTGTACATTCCAGTAAGGGAATCATGCAGGAAATACCTACGCTTCAGGGCAGGCTCCATGCACTATCAGTTCTCTGCACTTCCCTTTGGCTTATCTACTGCACCCAGGGAATTCACAAAGTGACAAGCTCCAGCCATTACATTTTGCAGGCAGAGAAATATTCAGATATACCCATACCTGGATGATTGTCTGATTCAGGCAGAAAGCCAGGACTTGCTATTAAAGCATCTGGCATTCGTAAAGAAACTTCTAACCTCACTCGGGTACACCATAAACAAAAGGAATTCTCACCTAGTACCTTGCCAACAGAGTGTATTCCTGGGAGCAAGCTTGAACACAACTTCCAGCTATCTGCAAGGAAAATACTGCAAGTCCTGGGGTTCATGGCCTCTTGCATTCTACTAATTCCATATGCAAGACTGCATATGAGGAAACTACAATGGTATCTAAAAAGCCTATGGTGTCAACATTCTCAGGACCTGGAATCAATGATTCCTATCATTCCTTGTATAAAGACAGAGTTCCTTTGGTGGGTAGAGGCCTGCTACCTCAACAAGGGGCTCCCTTTCACTCTACCCCCTGCCTCCCAAGCCCTAACAACAGATGCATCAGACTATGCATGGGGGGGCTCAGTTGGCAGGGCAGTGCATTCAGGGCAAATGGAACACGAGACAGATGCACCTGCATATCAACCAAAAAGAAATGTTAGCTGTACAGAATTCCCTGACAGCCTTCAAAGACCACATCCGTCCAGGACAATTATTGGTAAAGACAGACAACACCACAGTTATGTGGTACATAAACAAGCAGGGGGGAACCCCGTTATACCCTCTCTGCAGACTAGCCATGGCTCTGTGGAACACAGCCTTGAGCTACCAAGTGCACCTACAAGCTCAATTCCTGCCAGGCAAACTAAATTCACTGGCAGATGACCTAAGCAGAAATCTCATGGACCCACACGCATGGAAACTGGAACCAAAAATATTCAACCTATTGAGGAACAAATGGGGGGACTCTAGAGATAGACCTGTTTTCCTCCCCTCAGAACTAAAATTGGACAAATTCTGCACAAGGAATTCCCACAGTCAAGCTTGGAAAGTGGATGCCCTATCCTTTACCTGGAAAGCCTCTCTGTTTATGCCTTTCCCCCTCTGCCTCTCCTCTCGAAGGTTCTGCTAAAGATCAAACAGGACAAGCCAAGGACAATACTGATTGCACCAGACTGGCCACGCCAGCACTTGTACCCCCTCTTGCGCAGTATGACACTGCTGGAGCCATGGCACCTACCTCAGACACCTTCCCTGCTGTCCCAGCAGGCAGGCAAGATTCTGTACCCTCAGTTTCAAACCCTGAACCTTGCAGCCTGGCTAATAACTTGAGCTCTCAATAGCATCCCTCAGTAAGCAGGTGCTAGATGTCATTCTGGAGGCAAAGAGGCCTAGTACTAGAAAATCCTATGCTGAAAAGTGGAAAAGATACTGTTCCTGGAGCCAGACTCAGAGGATGGGCACAGCGGTGTCTAGCTTATGTCATATTCTTCAGTACTAAACAGAAATGTTCCACCAGGGCCTATCCTTCTCGTCAATTAAAATTCATGCCTCTGCCATTTCAACACATTATAATATTAACCCCCCCCTCTTCTCTCAGCCCCTGCTGGAGCAATTTCTCAGAGGGGCCAAAAATTTAACCCCCCCCCCCCCAGGTGAGCCCCTACTCCAGCCAGGGACCTTAACTTTGTATTGGAAAAGCTCACTCTTCCTCCATTTGAACCAGATGCAACTGCAGAGTTGAAATTCCTTTCTTGGAAAACAGCCTTCCTTCTAGCCATCACTTCAGCAAGAAGAGTGTCTGAATTACAGGCCCTCATGGCAGTGGAGCCCTTCATTATCTTCCATGCAGACAGGGTTTCCCTCAGGACCAATCCTTCCTTTATGCCCAAGGTGGTGTCTAGTGTGGCCCTAAATCAATCCATTTGTTTGCCTACTTTTTTCCCGAATCCGCAAAACAAAGGAGAAAGAATACTGCACTCTTTGGACTCTTTGGACGTGCACAGACAGCTTAGATTTTATTTGGACAGGACTAAGCCTCTCAAAATCTGAACAGCTGCTAGTTGGCTTTGCTACAGGGCAGAGGGGGAAGGCCATTTCAAAGCAAACCATTTCTAAATGGATAGCCCATTGCATTCATTTCTGCTATAAGAACCATAATCTACCCCACAGGGGATAAGATCACATTCCACAAGGGCTGCATTTACCTCTACAGCCTTTCTCAGAGGAGTCCCTACCAGGGATATCCTAGAAGCTGCAACCTGGAGCTCTGTACATACCTTCACCAAGCATTACCACATGCCCATTTTTTCTAAATCCAGAGCTGGTTTTGCCACTGCATTCTTGCAGGGCTTAATAGCTGGCCCTAATGCTCTCTAACTTCCTCCTCCCTTAGCTTTGGGAATCAACCAAAATGTAATGACTGCAACAGCGAAACACGAAGAACATAGTACAGTTGTGTACACATCATAAATGTAGATGTTCGAGTGTATTCACTGTTAGAGTCCTGGTTACCCTCCCCTCCAGCCCCCTGACTTCTCTTGGCTGTACCTTTCCTTCTTGTTTGGTGTATTTTAGCTTTCTGGTGTATTTGCTTTTTGATGGAGGTGTACCATAACATATAATTGCTACCCACTGTGGGGCACCTAACATCTGGGGCAAGAAAAACTGATGTAATGGCGTCTGCTGCATCTTTTTAAACCGATGACGACCTGACATCATGGAAGAAGAGAAAGCATCCAACGCAGGAATCCAAGACTCTGGTATTCAGGCCGGCTGAGGGCTACCTGCAGGCAGATAACCCAAATGTAATGACTGCAAAAGTGAATACACTCGAACCTCTACATTTATGGTAAATGTACACAACTGTACTTTTTGCTTTCTCCTTTGCATAAATATTACACCATTTTAAATCTCTTTCTTTCCCATGTCCATATTTCTTCTTAAGATGTTTCCTGATCTTCCTCTTTCTCCCTGCTTTGGGGACTCGCACCATCCTGCTGTAACGTAACCTGTGTTAGACCTTCTACACCAAATCCTTCACTTCGCAGGCATTCCGTAACTTCAACTTCTTTTTTTTTAACTTCTACTTTACTAATCTCATTTTCTAATTTCCATCTTTGTGATATTTTTTATTGTGAAATTTTCCATAATCTGGATCCATTTGCTTGTATTTCTCTTAAAATATCTTTGGGGCTGCCTACTTTACATCGATTAATTTGGCTTTCCCCTTTGCATAAATATTGTGCCACATCAAATCACTCTTTCTTTACCACATCCATTTTTCTTTTTTATACTTTTCAAATATCTGTTGGTTTTGTTGTTTCTATTTTCGCACTTCCTCAGATGCTTTTTTTTCCAAACAGATCAAGATTTCTTGATCTATATACCGTTTTTCACAAATCTGTTGTATTAATGAACACAAATTTTCATTTAAACTGCTGACAGTTTTTCTTGCGGAAGTATTTTTCTTTCCTCTAATTTCTCTCTCAATCATTTTGTATGTCTTGTGTCTGGAAATTCTGGGCTTTTTGCATAATAGTAACGGTGCATAATTTCTTTCTTATCCTCAATAGTCCACTTCATCGTCTTTATGGCTCTTCTTTGGCCAATCTATTTTTGTGGACTGCTACTTCCTTCTAAAATGGGGGCCATCCTCCCCTGGGTCTGACCTGGCCCCATTGTAGGAAGGTTTCCATATTTTGAGGGTTCTACACTATCTTTTCCAGTCCTGGCACCAGTGCCCTACCAGGATCAGGCACTTTTCTTATCTTGGGTATTGTGCACCCAGCTATCTTTTTTAGTTTTTAACCTACTTCTGTCCATGATGTATGCTGTATAAGGAGAATCTATACATCAGTGTCGCCTTGGTGAGATTTTGTGAAAACAGGGTCCACCTCTTGAAGGTACTCACCAAGACTTGAGGATGAATTCAGTTTCAGCACTACTACTTTTCTTTGCTTGCTGACTTTTCATTTGTCCATTCAGACCCTGTCCTTTATAATAGCTAGCATGTCTTCCAGGGTTGGCCTGAATCTTAATTTCCCCTTTCTGGTTATCGTTTTTTTGGCTGCTAACATAATTAAAGATGATAAAGCTTTCTTCTGTCCTGACATTCCGGTTCCTCTACTTCAGCTTAGCAGTATCATCCCTTAGTAACTTCACTTGTCAGTATCTGCCATGTGGCATTTTGCAATTTGTCTTTAAACTCTGTTAACTCTTCACACTCCCAGAAATCATGCTCCCGCTTTCCCCTTTTACTCTTCGCATACTTCAGTTACTCTGACCTTAAGGGAAAATTCTTTGAAATCAAGGCAGGGTATAAAGATATCTATGCAAGCATCTCCATGCAAATATCCTGAATTGTGTTTATTTAGTCTTGTATTTTGAAGCCCTACATACCCCATTGATCCTTTGTAATTTGTCCACCCTAGCCTTTTCTCACAATCCTATCTGAATATCTCTGATTTTTTATAATTATCGTATGTAATTCTATATGCCATACTAATTAACGCTGTTTTTATAGCTGTATCCATTCTTGGTTCCAAGTATTCTACCATGGATGGCCACAATCTTGATACTAGTTCCTCCCTCTATCTGGTTCTATTCTGCTGTTATTCCCAAATATGTCTATTCCTCTTATGTTATCCAAACAAATCTTTTTTATTTATTCCATTCTCTTAGTATTCCCCCATGAATAATTTGTTCTCGATACTTCAGTTCCTTGGCTGATTTTCTCCATTTACCCTCTCACTGTTTCTTGCCCACTTTCTATTCAATACAATACCACAACTCCTGTCTAGGCACCCTGTCATATGCTTTCTTTAAGTCTACAAAAACACAATTTAACTCCTTCTGACATTCTCTGTACTTCTCCATCAACACTCTCAGAGCAAACATCGCATCTGTAGTGCTCTTTCCCGGCATGAAACCATACTGCTCTTCACGAATCATCACGTCCCTTCTTAACCTAGCTTCCACTACTCTTTCCCATAACTTCATGCTGTGACTGATCAATTTAATCCCTCTGTAGTTACTACAGCTCTGCACATCACCCTTATTCTTAAAAATCGGTACCAAAACACTTTTTCAACATTCCTCAGGAATCCTCTCACTTTCCAAGATTTCATTAAACAATCTGGTTAAAAACTCCACTGCCATTTCACCTAAACACCCCCATGCTTCCACAGGTATGTCATCTGGGCCAACAGCCTTTCCATTCTTCATTCTCTTCATAGCTATCCTTACTTCCTCCTTGCTAATCCATTGTACTTCACGATTCACTATCCCTACATCATCCAACCTTCTCTCCGTCTCATTCTGTTCATTCATCAACCCCTCAAAGTACTCTTTCCATCTCCTCAACACACACTCCTCGCTTGTGAGTATGTTTCCCTCATTATACTTTATCACCTTTACCTGCTGCACATCTTTCCTAGCTCGGTCCGTCTGTCTAGCCAATTGGTACAGGTCCTTTTCTCCCAGATATGCCTTATCCTTAGCCTTCGCCACCTCTCTCTTTGCCATGTACCTCATCTCCTTCTACTCCTGTCTTCATCTCTCTGACAATCCCACTTCTTCTTTGCCAACCTCTTTGCCTGTATACTCTTCTGTACTTCCTCATTCTACCACCATGTCTCCTTGTCATCCTTCCTCTGTCCTGATGTGATACCAAGCACCTTTCTAGCTGTCTCCCTTACTAGCTCTGCTGTAGTTACCCAGCTATATGGTAACTCTTCACTGTCACCCAGTACCTGTCTTCACTCATCCCTGAACTCCACCTCACAATTACCCTTTTTCAATTTCCACCATTTGATCCTTGGTGCTGCCGTCACACTCCTCCTCCTCTTCTTGATCACCAATATCATTCTACAAATCACCATCCTATTGCTACCTAACTACACTTTCTCCGGTCACCACTTTACAGTCTCCAATCTCCTTCAGACTGGCCCTCCTACATAAGATATAATCCACACATACATTTGCAAATTTCTCTGTATCCAGGATTACCAGTAGTTATGGCATTTTTTGTCTGCATCTTTGAGTCAGTAGAGTTCTGTTATTGTCATCAAATGTCTGCCTCCTCTCCACAAATTCTATCAATCTTGGCAGTACTTTTGCTAACCTTTTTGCTAATGTAGACAAATACTTTGTAGTCATGATTTAAAATTGAAATTGGTCTGTATGAGATAGGATCTTTCTGTCTTCATACATGGATCTCCATTGCAGTAGCTTAAGCTGTTTGGGTATTAGCCCTGCACCAGCCAACTTCCCAAAGGCTTGGGCGCCTTCCACGCACTCCAACTGCCAGGAGTGCTCGAGGTACTTACTGTAAAAAACAGCTAGAGCACCAAATTACTTCAGAATTTAGCAGCTGGGGAAAGCCGCCTTCTTTTATTACTTTTCTGAATTAAAATTGTACATTTCTTGTAAGTTTTATTACTTTTACTAAGAAATAAAGTCACTTGGGCAGGTACTGTACTTGAACAATGGAGTTGTTACCTTGATGCTTGTGCAAACTTTTTGTGTTTACTTTTTGACTAAAGGCTGTCAGTTTTATTATAACTTCATCTATCAGGGGAGGGTATTGTGCTTGTGAGGGACTTTCAGTGGTTTACTTACATCAGAACCACTTGATGTTAAGTTGTCTGTCTCGCCTTCGTTTCTTGCTTGTTGGGATCTGAGCCGATCCTCGGCTCCGACTCAGCCATCTTCTATAGCTCGAGAGCTGTTTACTGGCTCGAGGCTAACCCATATCCCATGATGTCTAGCACTAGCTACCCAGATCTCATTTGCCGCTTCTGCTGCGAAGATCATTGTTACTGGCTCAGGCTCGTATAACCTTTATTGAACTAACTTTTCTGTCAGATTAGGGTATTTTATTGTTTAAAGAATGGTAGTTAACTGTTTGTTGTAGTTTAGTGTCTTTGTAGTTTCCCTTAGAACTCGTTTTAATTAGAGAGTTCTCCACCTCCCCCCCCCCCACTATCCCTTTTGTAGATAGCGTTTAGTTTAAGCTTTCTTTTTCTGATTCTTAGGTAGCCATTTAAGTTAGAGGCTTCCTAGCCAAAAAAAAAATATCTTTAACTGTAGTATATTGTGTTGTGTTTTCTGGTAGTGTCTGGTGTTAGTTTTGCTGTCCGGCCTTTCGGCCAAAACTTGTCAGTGTAGTGATATGTCTAAAGAATCCAAGGTGTCCGGATTCAAGAAGTGTGACTCATGCTGTCAGAAAATGTCTCTGACAGATGGGCACCACTTGCGTCTGTTGCTTAGGCGCAGTGCACCTGCAGGACTCTTGTTCTGTTTGCCATGCATTTAGCCCAAGAGTTCTGCAGGAGTGCAAAAATAAGCTTATTTTGAGGGGCCTTCTTAAACCCCAGGATTCACCGGCCAAGGCTCAGCCTGTGAAATCTCCTAAACCGACCAAATCGTCGGCTCCCAGCTCGGAGCCGTCATTGGATTAAAGCCTTACCTGCTACTTCTGTTCCGGCCAGAACCGAGGAGACTGCCTCCCCGTCGGCTCCACCAGTACCTTCGGTGCCGTCGCAGACCCACAAGAGACCGAGGTCCCCTTCTTTAGAGTCTATACATTCGGCTCCTCTGTCTCCCCTGTTGCAGAGTGACTGCAGTCACAGATCCTCCCACTCTTCTCTGTCCTCTAGGCTCTCCGATCATGACGTGGAGAGAGTGGTCAGTAGGTTGTTGAAGTCGCAGGCACTGGCCAAAATGTTGTCCAGCCCTCCTCAACAGGTGTCTGCTCTGTCCACTTCCATCGATGTTCCTCCTCCGACTCCATTGAGCTCGGAGCCGAAGTTTGTTGGGGTTCGAATCGTGGAACCGTCGGCACCAATAACGATTTCTCCTTTGGTGCCGTCATCTGCTCCGATCCTTTCGATGGTGCCGTCCGTCGAGGGATCTGTGCGTCGGGACTCCCTTGTCGGCTCCAAGGGGGCGAGTGGCATCGGACCCTTGTCTGACCCAGTTCTCCCTCTCGGAGCTTTGGCGCAGGTGAGCTCTGCTCCTACATCGGCCTCGGAGCCTTCTCCCTCGGTGCGGAGGAGGATTCCGGTTTCCTCTGAACCAGAGCCCTCTCTGCATCATGGCAGGGATGCCTTCGATGTCATGAGGAGTGTACTGGCCTCTGAGTCGGTCCCACTTTCGACCCCACTGGCTCCGTCCACTGTAGTGTCTGCGTCAACCTCTGCCCCTCCTCCAGACCCTAAGCTTGGGGAACCGGCACTCCAGAGCACCCCATTGGGTGCTTCCTCTTCTTCCGAGTCCTCCCCTGATCATTCAGTGGAGCCCCCTCGGAAGAGGAAGTGCAAGAGGAAGCACATTGACTCCCCCCCCCCCCGAGTCTGTCACTTAGGATACGGATTTGGATGAATCGGAAGGGTCCTCGAGATCCCCCTCTGAAGAGGTTTCCTTTTCGGAACATCCTTGAAATGCTTAAGCAGAGGGGGAACTGGAATACCCTAGCCCCTACCGAGGACGAATCTGTATTCCTGGATGCGTTTGGTTCCCGACCTTCCACCTCCTGGGTTTCTCCACCCTTCGATCCACTGATGATCAGTGGTGGCTCGAAGGGCTTGGTCAGCCCCATATACAGTGGAACCAACCCCGAGGAGACCCGGCAAGTTTATCACTGCACCCCCTGATAAACAGTTCCTTACTAAGGGTGTTCCCATAGATGCCGTGGTGGTAGCAGCAGCCACTAAAAAGGAGTTAGCAGAGACTTCTTCCTCTGTCCATCCTCCTAACAAGGAGTTTAGGACCATGGATAGATACGGGAAGCGAATGTTTGCTTCAGCGACCTTTTCCATGAGGTCACTGAATTACTTATGCCATTTTATTAGGCTTCAGAGGGATCTCCTGAAAGAGCTCGGAGATGCCCTCCAGGATCCATCAGCTGAAGGGGCTCAAGCTAAAGTGGCTTCTCAGCTGGCGACCCTTAACTCTGTAGTCAACTCCTCCATGAGGCTCATTTTCTATGCAGCCGATGGTGCGAGTAGAGCCACAGGTACAGGCGTGGCCCTCAGGAGACATGCATGGATCCGGCTGTGTAATTTTGTGGAACCCTTTAGAGCGTCGTTCACCAACACTTCCTTTGACGGTTCCTTTCTTTTTGGACCACAGGTGAAAGACACTCTTACTAGGTGTGAACAGGAAGGCAAGACTCTCTCTGCCATGGGAGTCTGTTTTTCCACTCCTTCCAGACCATATCCCAAGGGTCAGAAGAGTGGTAAAATGTAGTTTCGGAAATCCCAGGGAGCCTTGCCTGATGCACGTAATGATTTTTCCTCCAGGGGCAGAGGAGGAAACAACAACAGACGCCACCCTCTGGGCAGAGGGTGTCCGCAGAATCAGTGCAGCAGAGAATCCTTCTCTGAAAAGTCCTTCCAACATCCCTGAAGGGTTGCCTGGCTGCCTGCCTCTGGAGGCAGTCGGGGGAAGACTTTCTCTGTACCCAAAAGACTTCAAAACCTAACGCGAGACAAATGGGTACACTCAGTCATATCTGGGAGGCTACATAATTCCCTTCTTTCAACCCCCCTTACCGTCAAGCAAATCCCCTCCAGATGTTCCACCCAATCTGAGGGCTCAAGCAGTCATAGAAGTTTCAAGACTGCTAGAAAAAGAGAGTCATCCAGGAAGTCCCGGCAGACCAACAGGGATCCGGAAATTACTCAAGGTTCTTTTTGGTACCAAAAAAGACAGGGGACTGGAGACCAATATTGGATCTCAGCAGACTAAGCAAGTCTGTTCAAAGAACAAAGTTTTGGATGGTCACGTTACAGTCCATTCTACCCTTTTTGGGTCAGGACAATTGGATGTGCTCAGTAGATCTCCAGGATGCGTACTACCACATCAAAATGGATAGGCTCACCAGGAGGTTCCTTCGCTTCTGGCTGGGAGCCAGCCATTTCCAGTTTAGAGCTCTGCCTTTTGGTCTCACCACAGCCCCCAGGGTGTTCACCAAATGCATGGCAGTAGTCACGGCTCACCTGAGGCATCAGGGATTCCAGGTGTTTCCATATCTAGACGACTGGGTCCTTACTGCTACTACCAGGCATCAACTCCTTCAAGCCAGGAACTATACAGTTACAACCTGTGCCCAGCTAGGCATTACTATAAATTTTGAAAAATTTTTGAAAAATTTTGAAAAATCTGCCTTGTTGCTCTCTCAATCTATTACCTATATAGGAGCAGATTTAGATACAAGAAGTACCTCCAAACAGGGTGGCCACAATTCGGCTGCAAGTTCATATCCTCATGCAATGCAAAAGGGTACAGGTCAAGTTGGTCCTTCACACTCTGGGTTCTATGGAAGCGGCAATTCTTCTGATACCTCTGGCCCGTTTTCACATGAGAATTCTTCAGTGGCTTCTTTTCAGCAGCTCACCATGTCTCACATGATCATGATTACAGAATCATGCAAAAGGCACCTTTCCTGGTGGATGGTCTCCCCACTAGT
The DNA here is from genome assembly GCF_019279795.1 of Protopterus annectens. Taxonomy (NCBI): domain Eukaryota; kingdom Metazoa; phylum Chordata; order Ceratodontiformes; family Protopteridae; genus Protopterus; species Protopterus annectens. The sequence goes on along the minus strand of NC_056735.1, from coordinate 1,246,486,600 downwards.
GTCTCAGGGCAGACCTTTCATCCAGCCCCCTCCAGTTGCCACATTGACCACGGATGCCTCTGTGATAGGGTGAGGGGGGGCATTATCAGAGCAGGACAGTCCATTTTTAGCTTTTGACTTTTGAGAATATGCAGAAGTTAATGGTTAACCTTCCTTCTCCTGAGGCAAAGGATTCATTAAATGTTTCTGTGACAGCCACTTAGTTAACAAAACAATGTTCTAATGTGCTTTTGATGCAGCAGACTGTATCTAGGGAATTTGCTGCCAGCCTTTATTATAGAACACATCACTGCTTCCTACTGAAGCAACTTCAGTGACTTTGTATCTGTTCACAGCATATCTCAATAGAAAAAAATTGTATATGACCAAGACAGATGTCTAAACAATATTCCTCTAAAGCCCCAAATTATAACTACTCTCTACTGATAAAATGGTGACTGTAACTAAATCAAACAGTACTGCTGGTAGGTTCCCTGTGCTCCTCATCTCTGTCTGTAAAACCTAGAATTCCATACCTCTCTCTAGTACAATATTTGAAAACAAGTAATTCTTTCAAACTACACTTAAAGATCATTTAAAAATGCTTGGCAATGCTGTTGCACCTCACCTGTGATGATGTAAATGCTGCGCCTCTTACAGTCTCTTTTCTGTGTCTCTCTACTCACTAAATAGCGCTCTCACTCCTGGTATTCCCACAATCTGGTCTAGTGCTGTTTGTACTTCAAGGAGCCTCATATGCTTATTGTTAACCTCATAATTTATTTTTTTCTGCTAGAAAGCTTTGTAACAAATTGCATTATATGACGGTCATAATCTGTTTTCATTTTCTTGTCCTCCAGTGTAACACTGTAGGACATTTTTATTATACAGTTTAATATTTCCATATCAGGTCTAAAAAAAGCTTTAGCACCTATAACTTATATTGACCTTAAATGGATTTATTTTTGTCTAAATTGTATTTACTATTGTTTTACTGTTTCCTTATTTCATTGTGGAGCTTTTCTCCCCTGACTACCTTATAAAGGGTCAGTTTGTCTACCCTTTTGGACTATCCTGGTAAACAAATGTGACAAATAGGGTTTGTACATGTAGAATTATACTGGTAGCTAACATTAGATGCTACTAAAAAAAACAGGTTTAAATGACCATTTGAGTATAAATAGGTTTTCTGAAGTTGAGGGCAGCTAAATTATATGGTGATTAGTATGTTTTTTAACATACTCATTATTTTTAGACAAGAATATGTAGTTTAAAAGAATTAATTTTGCATGGTTTACTTTACAGAATTGATTGTATAATTTTAATACACACATTACAAGTTTAACAGTCACAGACTAGTGAGGATGAACTTGTGGATTAGTAAAGAATTTTAATCATTACATCAGCCTAATTAATATGCATGAGATTAAATCATTGGTTGGAATGGTTTTGAATGATATAAAAATGGTTAGTAATCATTATCTTTATGTTCTGATGAAGCTCTGGATATACCTGGGTGAAAGCGCTTAACTGTCACTGTTTTTTAACCGCATTATCGTTTTATAACTGAGAACAATATTAAAAGAAGTTCGTGACTTGAGAGTGGTGTTTGTTTGTGCTTGTCTACAGTTTTGTCTGAGTACTTTTTGTTTTTTAGCACCTGTAACTTATATTGACCTTAAATATTTATTTTTATTGTCTAAATTGTATTTGCTATTGTTTTACTGTTCCCTTATTTCATTGTGGAGCTTTTCTCCCCTGACCTCCTTAAAAAGGGGTAGTTTGCTACCCTTTTGGACTGTCCTGTTAAACAAATGTGACAAATAGGGTTTGTACATGTAGATCAGTTTTGAGGAGGCTTGCTTGGTTTCACAATCAAAACCTTCTATATATGTTAAATCTGAGAAGGAGATTCTGTTTGGCCCTTCTGTAACTGAGGTACAGAGAAAATGTGATGAAAGGAGACAACTGATGCAAGGAGTGACTCAGATTTGCCAACCCTCCTTTATTTAAACATAATTATTTTCCCTCTCCTCCACCTTAGACTTCTTGTCCAGTAAACAATTTAAGCAGCAGGGAGCAAGCTGTCAGGATCTTAAACAGTGAAAGGGAAGCTCAGAAAAGGAAGGACAAACTTCCACATCTCAAGGACAGTGCCCCTACCTCAAATCACAATGTCTGTGATTGCCTGTTCACCTCCCCTCCACAGACACACACACACACACACACACACACACTTACAGACCTGGCATCCTTTCTATGTTCCTGTGACTTTATCTTCCCTTATGGCAGCAGATAGTCTCAGACACTTGAGTTCTGTTTGTTATCCAATAGAAATATTCCTGGCAGTAGGAATCCCTTCCTCCCTTTCAAGGTATTCCACCTTGCCTGAGGAAACCAAATTTCTCTTTTTCCTCCCATTTTGCACAAAAACTGTTTCAGATAGTTATAGAACCAATATCTCTTAAATCTTCTAGGCAAAGGCTATTATTCAAAGGTATTTCTGTTTCCCAAACTAGAAAGATCCTGCAGGGCCCGTGCTGGATTTTTGTGGTCTAAACCTTTTTGTCAAGATCTGAAATTAAAGATGTTACTGCTTAAAAATCTTGCACTTTTGATTCCTTATCAATCTTTCATGATAAAGCTGGACCTGTAGGACACCTATAATTGCTTATATCACTGACTTGAGAAATAAAGCTAAAACATGCAGGTTTGGTGACTTGAAAGATGAGTTGTGTGTGGTGTTAATATTGCTGCAGTGAGAAAGATTTTGCTTCGTGACAGGGATTTAACATTAATCAAAGCCATAGAGATTTGTCAAATCCATTCGCTTACAGAAAGGTGCACAAGTATGCTTGCCAAGTGATAAAAACATGGTTTCAACAGCCTCTAGAGCAAATGTAGACAGCATACAACATGTGGCAAGCAGAAACAGGCCTAAGCACATGGCAGCAGCAACCTCTGTAGGTGTGACAGGGAGAACCCGGAGATTTCTAGCAAGTTCCAAGACTAGCTCAATGAAAAGGACATGCTCAGTACAGTATGAGCAAATCAGCAAAACCCAAGTCAAGTCTTATTGTTAACCGTGGGTGATGTACCCATTAATATGTATGAGCATTGTAATTGTCACACCAAAAATGTTTATATAGGAAAATGTGTCCATTGCTCGGCCTTTTATATAGGAAAAGCATGTAGAAGTATTAGGGAAAGAATTAGTGAACATATGTTGGATATCAAGCATATGAGAAATACCAATGCTTTGGTTAGGCATATTGAGCAGTACCGAGGACATGAATTCAAGTTTTGTACGATACAGCATATTAAGAAGGATAGTCGGGGTGCCGTCTTGGTTGGATATATGTGAAATGAAATGGCAACTGAGATTGGATGCCACGGTTTTTCCGGGTATTAATGAAAATATTAGTATAATTTCTATTTTAAAATTAAGCACATTTTAGGATGAAATTAAATGTATACAGTTAAGATTTATGGAATATGTATATATATTTTTATTTTTATTCAACAATTATTCAATAATTTTAGTGGAGTCAGTATATATTTTCAAAGAATTTTTGTATGTAATTTTATTAAGGTTTTGGTGTGTTATGTTTATTTAATATGTTTATTCAGTTTGATGCACTATTTAAAAAAAAAATTTTTGTAAGCATAATATTATATGTATTTTTAGTTTATGCTTTTTACCAAAGATATAAACTTACAAGTAATTAATTGTTTAATAGAATGTGTTGTTTTTTTTGGGGAAAATGTATATAATTGAAATGATTTCAAATGGTGGGTGTTCTGAAGAAGTCTGTTCATTAAAGACAAAACCTAGGTAAACTGTCGTCAGCGTTTCTGTGCTTGGAGAAATTTGTGGTTGCTGGTAACGAGCTGGTCTTGCTTGGTTGTTTGTTCGAAGTTCCAAGATTAGCTCAATGAAAAGGGATGCTCAGTACAGTGTGAGCAAATCAGCAAAACCCAAGTCAAGTCTTATTGTTAACTGTCATAATTGTGGAGCCAACCATGAGTCTAAAAGAGAGAAGTGCTTAGCATTTAAGTCAGCAATGCCACCAGTATAAAAACTGGAATCATTTTCAAAAGTTTTGTAAATTAAGCAAGCCTTATTCAGAAAGGTCACTCAAAAAAGCAAGTTGATCATGTAGAGAGCTGCATCCCTACTTTCTGTGTAGATGGTGTATCAGTGGTCGATGAAATGGTTAATGCAGTAGATTTATTGGCAAAAAATGAAGTATTTTGTACTGTCCTGATCAATGGTAAATCCACAGAGCTCAAAGTAGAAACTGGTTCGAAGTGTAAGGTAATGTCAGCAGAAACATTCCCTAAAGTGAGGGCCGGTGAACAACTTAGTTTGGTCAGTTGTGCGAAGCTTGTTGCTTATGTAGATGAAGAGATTCAAACCAAAGGGGGAGTAGTGCTTTCATGCTGTTCGGCTGAGAATAGTTGCAGCTTGCAATGTTATAGTCCAAATACTTGTGCAGTCATTATTACGTCTCAGAGACAGTTTAAGAATTCATTTAAACTGTTTTCTTTTAACAAAGAGGTACACCATGTAAGCACATGTCCCACTTCCAGCTTTACTGATAATATTTTCTCAGAGTATGCTGATGCTTTTGATGACAGGCTAGGCAAACTTCTAGTTTTGCACTCCATGAAAGTAGACCCAGAGGTCAGTCCGGTGGTCAGACCAGCAAGAAGAGTTCCAATAACTATGCAGGACAATGTCAAGTTCCAGTTAGACAAAATGGTGCAGCAAGGCGTGATTTGTCCAGTCACAGAACCAACTGAGTGGGTATCTTCCATGGTAGCTGCTTATAAGAAAAATTCAGATGGAACCAGAATATGCATTGACCCAATTGCAACTCCTATGCCAAATGCCACTGTTTTTTCTGACTTAGATGCAGAGAGTTCATTTTGGGAAGTGATGCGTGATCACAATTCTTCACTACTGACTACATTCAGTACCCCATTTGGTAGACAGAGATTCCTCAGGATGCCTTTTGGAGTAAATTCTGCCAGTGAAGTCTTTCAGTGTGCAGTGGAGCAAATTGTTTCAGGCTACCCATGTGCAATAATAGATGATTTACTAGTTGGAGGTAATTGTGAAGCAGACCATGACAGAAACCTCAGGAAAGTTCAGGACAGAGCACGTGAAGTGAATTTAAAGCTCAAGTCTGTGAAATGTACATTCAGACTACCAGAAGTTACTTATGTAGGTCATTTATTTACCAGTTCAGGCTTACAACCAGATGCTTTTAAACAAGCAGCCATTCTTGAGATGCCAGCTCCAGACAATGTCCAAGCTCTACAGAGTTTTCTTGGTATAGTTAACTGTTTGGGCAAATTTATCCCTGACTTTAGTGAGTTATCAGCACCTTTAAGAGAGCTTACATTCAAAAATGTTGCATGGTCATGGTTAGAACACCACCAGAGAGCATTTGATAACTTCAAACAGCACATTGCTAACCTACCTACATTAAGATACTATGATGTCCACAAACCAGCAGTCCTTTCCTGTGATGCTTCAAAGTTCGGTCTTGGTGCAGTTATTCTTCAAGAGGGTAGACCTATTGAGAGGGAACTTTTGGCAGTTGTGTTTGCATGTTTTGAAGTTCCATGATTATATTTATGGCGGAGCAATTCAGATAGAAACTGACCATCAACCTCTAGTTACTATTTTAAAGAAGCCTACACATTCCGCTCCAGCAAGACTTCAAAGAATGATGCTCAAATTGCAAAAGTTTAATTTCAAAATTGTCTATACAAAAGGTAAACTTCTTTATCTGGCTGATACCATATGCAGATCACCCAGAAATACCACGGAACAACTTGATGCAGAGAATTTTGACTTGGATGTCATGGTAATTTTTCTACCACCAGACTTGATGAGCTGAGAAGGTCATACAAAGACTGATCCAATTTTGCAAAAGCTCAACCACTTCATCAGTGTAGAAAGGCCATCAAAGCAGTCCTGTGTACTGCCAGAAGTACAACCTTATTTACCATAGAGAGATGAGATGCTGATGGAAGATGTTTATCATTTTCAAAGGCTGAAAAGTTGTTTCCTACTTCCTTGCAGCATGAATGCTTTCAGATTTTACATCATGGCGCCCAGGTTCCTATTCTACCAATAGAAGGGCGAGAGGACTAGTGTTTTGGCCTTCTCTATCGAAAGCCAGTGATAAAGTGATTTGTTCTTGTTCAGTGTGCAACATTACTAAGCCACATTTGCAAAAAGAGCCACTTCAGGTAAGCCAAATTCCTGAACTACCTTGGTCAACAGTAGCAATTTATATATTTAAGTGGAACAGTCAACATTACATAGCGTTGGTAGACTCTTATTTGAACTGGTTTGAGATTGATTTGCTACCTAACCTAACGTCCATTGCTGTTATTACTAAGATGAAACATAATTTCTCAGTCCATGGTAGTCCATACAGTTATTTCTAACAACGGTTCTCCGTTTACCAGTCAGTTGTTTCAGAGATTTACTAAAGAGTGGGACTTTATCAATGTTACTAGCAGTCCTGAATATCTTCAGTCAAACTGCCTTGCTGAACGTGCAGCACAGAGTGCAAAGTAATTACTAGAAAGGTCAAAGCGCGACAATACCGATATCTTCTTGAATTTACTCAATCTTAGAAGTTTACCCAGTGACAACCAACTAGGCTCGTCTGCTCAGAGACTTCTGTCTAGGCAAACCAGAACAATCTTGCCTATCAGTTCTAGTTTGTTGGTGCCTAATGCTAAAAACAGAGCAATCAAAGCCCAGTTTTTTAAGCTGCGTTCTTCTCAGAAGTCCAGCTATGATAAAACGAGCAGATTTTTTCGTCCGTTAAAAGGAGGAGAAGACAGTAAGAATGCAAATGACAAAGGGCTTTGATTGAATTGGTCAAGTGAGAGGTATATGTACCAAGCTGAGATTCTACTTAGTGGAATCTGAGGGTGTAGAGTACAGGAGAAACCACAGATATCTTCTTCCAGTGTCAGAAACAATATTGCAGTGGGCGGAGCTAGCTGGCCAGCTAAATACAGCACATTTACTGAGCTCTATAAAATTAATATAATAGACAGGTATTAGACTAATGTATATATTTAAATTTTTATAAAATCTAGTTACTAATAATCTAAACTTTAACTTTACAAACTTTGAAGTTTTTATTCCAAACAATTCCTGTCAAATTATTTGAGACTAAACTTGAAGGAAAATGAAAAGCTCCGAGTCTTCACAATCTGATGCTGCACTGAGGAAAGAACTACATCTGGTGTCTTCCACTCTACAGTCAGTATCACTGAAGATAGATGTCTTCCAACACACGCTGGAGAATTTAAGTGAGAAAAGTTCTAAACAAACTGAAGCTTTTAGAGACCTTTTTCAACATCAAAATAAAATAATGGACATGGAGACAGCCATAACTGACATATATGGAAGATTAGAGGAGGATGCACTGCATACAGACTTTTTTCTCAAACAAAACACATAGCTAATGAATAAAATTGATGACCTTGAAAATCTGTAGTGAAGATGTAATGTTTGAATTTTCATAGTACGAGAGGTGAGAATATGATTTTATTTTTGAATAATTGGATTCCCAAAATGTTAGACTTGCAAGAAAGGCTCTCATGTAGTATAGAAAGAGCTCATAGGGTAATTGGTAATCTAGTGTGCACATCCCCCAAAGCAACACCGAGATCTATTGTAAAATTCCTCCCTTATCTTGATAAGGAACTAATGTTGAAGGAAAGCCCCATTAAAATTTAACCAACATCCCATCAGATTTGACAATTATTACTCTGAGAGAATTTTGGAAATGGGGAAGAAATGTTGACCACTGGTTAAACATCTGAAGCAAAACAACATCATACCACAAATATTGTATCCAGCAAAAATCAAAATGCACCTTTCTTCTGGTGCAAGAATCTTTAATAACCTGGATGAAGCTGTCACCTTTATAACAAACAGTAACCTAACAACCATCCCAGAAGATGTCAACTTTTCCCTGTCTTCTTTAAAGAGAACATCTGAGAAAAATACATGGAATGATGTCAAAAAGAAGAAACCAACTGAGACTTCAACTCGCAACAAATTCATCTCTCAAAGAATCAGCTGGTAAATAAATAAATCAAATTTTGTTTGTTTTTTTTTTTGTTAGTGATTAATGTCTCAATTCATACTTCCTGCACCATTATGGTAGTAAATGCTGTTTGAATATCATTTAATGTACAGAGAAAATAGTTAACGAACAGCAATAATATTAAGAAATTGCTTAAAAACTTTGAATCTCATTGCATACTGAGATAATTTATAGCCAAAAAGAAAACAAAAACAGAACTGAGTCGATTTACAAATAAGGCACTGTTAGTAAATCTAATATTTGCAGCTGCTTCTTTAAGTGAGTTGGGGAAGGGCTCCGTGCTGCATACGTGTATAAATCTTTATTAAAATAGTAATGCAGCTTGTTTAACCATCTGCATATAATATAAAGTGTCACAATAACTTAATTGCATTAGATAACCTGTTTATTTAACATTAAATACTCAATTTAATGTCTTATTAATGTTAGAGTATCTGTTGAACTAACATCCACTAGTAAACATGGCCCCAGTGTTTAGCTTTATTTTTTCCTTTTTACCTCACTATGCCATTTTTTATTCTTATTTCGTTGGTTTGTTGTACCAGTAGTGGTCCGTTATTATTTGTTCATTAGTATGTCTATTTCTCATGATTCTGAGGGTGCTGTACAACTTGAGAACAACAACGGAGGGACCGAAGGGTCAATAGGGAAACTTACAGCATTAATTATGCAGCTATCCCAGCGAGTGGATAGCTTATATAAAAGGATACAAACTGCAGGACCTAATTTTCATCTTAATGGTGAGCAGATGCTTAGGAACAGCGCCACCTTTGAATTTAATGCAGTCTGGGCAGTTTAATGAAAAAGAAGAACGTGGTGAACACAAAAGGAGATTTTAAGATTTTTAACTTCCCTAAATTTTGTGTAGATGAAGAAGTAGCAAATGTTTTATCTAAGGGGACTACCTTCATTCCAACTAATTCTTTCAGTTTCACTAACACTATGATTAACATAAAAATGTTTTTAAGGAAAATGAACTTTAGTTTAATGTATCAAGATGCTATTTACAATGTGAATACTAGGTTTAACATTAGTAGTATATATATAAGCCCCCTTTACACCCAAAATTAATGTTGTATGAAAGAATGTGTGAACAAGAATTAAAGCATTTAGATGTGCTTAATACAGTAAAAAATCACACGCATAATTTGAGTGAAAATGAGCTAAATGTTCTGAAAAAATTAAGAGAAGAGAGAGTAGGAGTCATGAAACCAGATAAAGGGGGGGTGCAGTTATGTGCAAAGACATGTATGTAAATAAATTATATGAGATATTAAATACAGACACAGATGTGGAAGTGTCATTAAATGAATTGAATGGTGCTTATAGAAAACTTTATGGGCAAATTAATGACATTTTTTAGAAAGACCTATCACTCTAGATTTATACAACTATCTTAACGTCATAACTCCCAGAATCCCAATTTTTTGGGACCCCCAAAATTCATAAAAACATGGAGAAAACCCCCCCCCCATATGAGACCATTAGTTGATGGCAGGAACTCTATTACTTTGGCATGTGCAAAATATATTGATTATGAATTTTAAAAGGTCCTGGAGAAAGAAGAACAGATTCGTAAAGACTCCTGGACCTTTTTAGAGCATATGAATAATGTCGAGTTTAACCATGGCATTCTAGTTACTATAGATGTATGTGATTTATACACAATGATTCCACAAAATATAGGCTAGAATGGGTTAATGAGATGCTCATACATCATCATCATATGACACATGACTTAGTGAATTTAATCATGGAATTATTAGAAATAGTATTAAGTAACAATTTCATAACCTTTAACAAACAATATTTTCTGCAGAAAAATAGTATTGCCATGGAGTCACCATGTGGGGGTGCCTATGCTAATTTAGTTATGGCATTTTGGGAGAAGAACTATGTATTTAAAAGTGAATATAAAGAGTTTATCAAATCATATCACAGATTTCAAGATGATATTAGTATAATCTGGAAGGGCACAATAGATTGAGTTTCTAACATATATTAATACTACTACTGATTTTTTTAAAATTCACATGGGACATCAATGTTGAGTATATGAATTATTTTGATGTGCATCTTATGAAAAACAAGGTTAATGAAAAGTATACAGCTGTGATTTATAGGAAGGAATCTTATTCAAATTGTTTCCTACACTATAGCAGTTGCCATCCGGAGCATCAGAAAAACTCTGTTATTAAAGGTCAATTAGTAAGAGCAGCCCGGATGGTCACTGTCTTTGATCAATTTCTAGAGGAATGTGTTTTTTACGTGACATGTTTCTCAATAGAGGTTATCCAGAAATGTTAGTTGAAACTATGTTACAAGAAGTTACTATCAAAAGACAGAACGGATATTTTAAACCCATTCTTAGTGGATCAAGGGTGGTATATAATGGTAGTACCCCATTGTATATCATTAATAGTGGTTCTAATAATGATAATAGTAGAGACATAGCAAAAGAAATTAAGTTTTCGAAAGCACTTGTCCTAACATTCTCTCAAGAACACAATATGATCAGAGATATTATGGACAATTGGAATATTGTTGTGGAAGATTCCTACTGTAGGAACCACATCAGTGAAAAACCAGGTAGAAGTTTTAAGGATATTTTAAAATATAGTAATAGTTCATTTTTGAATGGCATGACAGGTATGACTAAATGTGGGGCTTGTCATTGGTACCACAAAATAAAAATAGGGGAAGTGTTTTATGTAAGGAAAAGGAAGTATCACTTACATGGCAAGTACAACTGGAAATCTAAAGCGGTAGTATACCTGGCCACATGCAATTCATGCCCAATATCCTATATAGGGAAAACAGACAGTTTAGCCAAAGAATATATGAGCATGAATATGCTATTAAGAAAAACAGTTCTAGTAATGCACTAGCTAAACATATTAGTGAATACAAAGATCACCAGTTCTCCTTCATGGCAATTGACCATGTAGAGATAGAGAACAGGAGACCTTGGGACTTGTATTTAGAGTTAAAAGAAATTAACACACAAGCTGATATGTGGCCTGGTATAAATGAGCGGAGCACAATCACCCCTACATTAAAATTAAAGGCATTACAAAGGAATAAAATGATATGACATAATGAAATCACTATCTTACTTTGAAATAATTTTGGACCTTTTGTATGCCATTATTTAATTATTTTGTCCTCTTTTTATTGTATTTTTATTGCATTTTATATAATGCATGCAAAATATATTTCTTAACATTTTTAAATATATTTTTTGCTTAGCATGTAAACGTAATAAAGAAGTGTTTAAGTATTATATTTGTTAAATTGTTACATATTTTGAACAAATGTCATTAAGGTTATCAATACCAATAATAGAATATTTATTAAAGTTTTTAGTTTTTAATATAGATTTCATATATATAACATACATATTTTCTAATATTTTATAATACTTACACTTTTTATACTATTGTTTTAGATGTTTTCTAGTCCCTTCAATATATGATCATTCATGGTTTTATGAAATAGGTATACCATGCTTTTTGATTATTGCATTCAGGTATTTGGTTCCATATATTTTTATGCATTCTCTTCTTCGGTTAAGGAAGGTGATTAAGTGTGAGCAGGTGGTTTTAATTTAGCATCAACTGGAATTAGTTTTTGTATTAAAGGAAGTGATGTCAGTATTTTGTAACAGTCTGAAGACGTTTAGCAGGAGTTAAACGAAAAGCACGTCACATTTGTTGTTTATATTCATTTTTTTTTTTTTTGGTTAAAGTGCCGTTTTGTGATACAACTTGGATTGGCGTTTTTTAGCTTGGTGGCTCCTTGTTTCATTGGTTTGTTGTACCAGACATGGCCCATTATTATTTGTTCATTAGTTTATTCAAAGAATGTTTAAATTCGAGGTGAAGCTTTTTGTTTACCTCAAGATGACCCTCGAGCTTTTTTTAAACTGCCTTGTCATCCCTAAGGTTTCTGAAAGCTGTTAGTCCGTTCTGCTATGTTGCACTCTACAGGAAGTATAGACAACAGTATTGTAGCTGCACCCTTAGCTTCAAACTTCCTAAGTAAAGCTAAAAATACTCAGACTGCTGCATTTAAGTAAGTTAGATTCTTTTTTTTATATAAAAAGTTACTATTTTCAAGCTGATGTTTCGAAATTGGAAAATAGCAGTTTAATATGATTAAAGACATGCAGGTATGTGTGTGCGTGAATGAGTCTGCCTTCTTTGAAGGTTGGACATCGGGCTGGCAACTCCACACCGTAAAAATCCACTGCCAATCATTAGTGGACTGGAGTTCCGCTTTGGTGACCCTTAACTGGGAAAAGCCATTACATTACTTACTAATTTAAATTAAAGCTAACAGAAACAAGTATAAGCCTGAATCAGTCCAGACTTAGAAACATAAATATACAGAATTTAAAGTTTGTGGTAGTGGTTCCTGATTATGTAATACTTGAAGACAGCAAACTGTACAAGCTTTTGAGAACATTTTGTTATAACTGTACCCTCAAGCCTCAGTGCCAAGGAAGTTCTGTTAGACTGAAGACAGGTACAGACTATTTGTACAGCAGAACCTGGTTAACAGCTTTTTCACTTTGCTGCATAAGACTAGAGGGCCTATATGGGTGTCATCTAATAACATTTTTGACTAGAAGGTGTTATAGCTCTGCTAATTGTAGACAATGCAATTACATTCAAAAAAGGTGTTGTAGCCCTGCTAATTATAGACATTAAGGTAGTGACATGTGAAAAAAAAAATCTCCTGTTTCATTACTATGGGGACAAGAACATGTGTGCGATGGTCCTGGATGCCACTGTCAAACAGTACTTTTCAGAATCCTTTGCTGACAACCCTTAGGGTGAATAAGTACACAGTTAAATGTGATTATGATACTGTAGATAGCTGCACTGTGATAGTGGCCTCTGGTCCAGTTCAGTCAGCAGATTATGGCTATATAGAAGCTTTTATAACTGTAAAAATCTTAAGAAAAACTTCTGAGAATCATCTGTCTTTTATGAGGTGAATAAAGGTGTAAACAACTAGGTTTAACATGGATTAAAATATACGAGTTGACCTCTAGTAGTAAACTTAAAAACTGCAAGTATTGTTACATCAATACAACCTAGTTAATGATTGCTTCTCTTATTACAAAGTTTCTTGAAATTTCTCTATTATATGTAAAATAACTATAAAGTAGCTACACTCCAACTGAGATTGTTTAGAAAACAACAAGAGCAAGTTAAGAAGACCTTGCAGAAGTAAAAGAAATAATAAATGCAAGATGAATGGTTAGAATATAACCCATAATAAATTGTCTGCATCTGAACAGAAGATGAAATAGAGCGTAATGTAAGGAAGTTTGTTTTAATAATACAGGAAATGTAATCATCACTTTTACTTAATGCTTAGTAATATGACGCTGTTATTACCATTATAAGAATAGCCTACATGAATTTTGCAGTGTTGAACAGTCAGCGTTATGCACATTTTAATGTAGTCACCTCACTTTCCCTTTATTGATTTGATCATTCACTACTACTTGTTACAAATAATATAGATAACAATGACTTCAGACTTTTAATCTTATAAAAATAAATGCAGACCAACATTATCTATTCACATTTTAATATTAACAAAATTAACTGTAGTACATTTCACTGAGGTAACTATGAAGCCCTTTAATGTTAACCTAAGAGAAATCTTTGGGAGCTTTTACATCCAGCTTTTACTTGATTAGAACAATGTAGATGACCAAAAGATTAGAGTGTTGATGAATAACTATGCTCAATCAATCATTTATGCATTTTTTATGTATGTATTACACTGTCCCACGGTAGCGTTGTTGCCTCACAGCAAGAGGTTCTCCCGTTTGATTCTCGGCTGGAGTGCGGGGAGTGCCTTCTGTGTGGACTATGCATGTCCTCCCCGCGGTTGGGTGGGCGTTCGAAAGACGTGTAAATGGGCGTGCTTGTTGAAAGTTGAACATCAAACTGGCACCTCGGCGTTCGTGAAAATCTACTGCCAATCATTAGCAGACCGGAGATCCGCTGTGGCAACCCCTAACCGGGAAAAGCCGAAAGACAACAACATTACACTGTCCCAAAAATTTTCACACAAGTTGGTTAATTAACATGTTTTTAAATACAAAATGAGCCTTTCAGTTGCACTGACATATACTCTAACTAGATATAAATGTCTGAGCCAGGCTATAGGCTCCTTTGGTGTTCATTACTGTTGCTTACAATACTTTCTAATATATGTGCACCAGTCTTTTGAAATATATATATATATAATATCATAAAAGGGGGAGCTCAACTTCCGTTTTACCTGTTTATTTTTGGATAATGTAATTAAAATATTAATTTTTATTAAGTCTAGCTATTAGATGTAATGGGATCCTATCTCACCTACATTCATAAGACTCGGCCACTATATAGTAGAACGAAGTCTCTAATTGGCTGGGCTACGCCTTATCCCAGTATGCACCACGCCTGCTTCCCCAGATCTCGTTTGCCGCTTTTCAAGCTAGACGTGGTCTCGACTTGGCTGGAGCTAAGTGTTTTTTTTTGTATACTTTTTGGTTTTTTGACCTAGGGTTTTCTTCACGAATTTAACAAACAGCTGTTTTAACAGCTTTACGTGTGTGTGTGAACCGTTTTCGGTGTGATTGATAATTTTTATACTTACCGGGCAAGGCCCGTTTAAGTTAGAGGGCCCTTGCCCTTATTTGTGAGTTAATGTGCTTATTTGTGAGTCAATCTGTTGAATTTTGTCTACTTTAAGGTTTGTTTGATTGATCGAGCCCGTTTAAGTTAGAGGGTTTCTGCCCGATTCATGTTCTGTATCTCGGGCCAGTCCCGTTTTGAGTCAAGGGCTCGTGCCCTACTTTAAGGTTACTTTTTGTGGTAAAAAAATTGTTGTGTGATAGGATGTCTAAAGAGCAGAAGTCTGGCTTTAAAAAGTGCACCAAGTGCAATTACAAAATGTCTATTACTGATAGCCATGCTGTTTGTGTTTATTGTTTAGGACCGAAACATTTGCAGGAAACATGTAGTGTTTGTCATGCTTTTTCCTCTAGGGTCCTTCAAGAACGTAAAAATAAATTGATCCTTAAGGGCCTTATTAAGCCCTCTTTTGAGGAAGCCTTGGCTTCTCCTTCCTCTCCAGCTTCTAAAAAGAAAAGGTCGTCTGCTCCGACCAGTCCGTCGGAACAGACTTCCAAGAAGCATAGATCGACCTCTTCTTCCTCGGCTCCAATGGCTTCGGAGCCTCGGGTGGAAGGGTCTGCCTCGGTACCTCTTTCCTCGGCTCCATTGGTGTCGGAGCTGAAGGTTGGGGGATCGAGAGGCGAATCATCTGCCTCGGCTCCTTTGGTCTCGGAGCCGTTGGAGGTGTGCAGCTCAGACTCCCCCCCCCCCCGGCCCCGAAGTCTCCTTCGGCGCCGATGCTTATTCATACGGTTCCGGATCCGGTGCCGATGGTGTTGGAGCCATTTCGGAGCTGGTCCCCTGGTCTATCGGAGCCGAGAGAGAAATCGTCTCGGCCCCCATCTATTTCCTCTAAATCCTCCAGATTGTCAGACTCAGATTTGGACAGAGTTATCCAGAGGCTTTTCCAGTCCCCGGTTTTTGCAAAAATGGTCTCGGCTCCAGCCCACTCGGCTCCGTAGCCGGTCCCCACTTCGCATCAGATTCCTCCTCCAACCTCCTCGGAGCCATTGGAGTCGGTGATGGTAGAGCGGAGCAGAGTCGTCCAGTCGGAACCGAGACTCCCTCGAAGCCTCTCTGTTCCGACCATCATTCCTACCCTGTCCTCGGCGTCAGGGTTCGGTACCGGGACTTCCTCGGTCGGAGCCGAGGGGAACACTTTGGAACTGGTAGCTTCGGTGTCTAGTCTCTAGTCTTCCCCTCGGAGCATCGGCCGCAGGGATTCCCGGTACCATCGTGGTCTCTCAGCCGGTGTCCTCCGTAGAGTCTGGAGGTCCTGCTTTTGAGGCCATGAGGAGTGCGCTGGCCATGTCCTTGCCGGCTCAGCAAGTCTCTACCTCACCGTCCCTAGACTTGGGAACTGGTGCTTCTGGTGTGCTTCATTCCCACGACAGTGGGGCCCCAGGGCCTGAGGATACCCCCTTGGGGGGTTCCCTTCTTCCGGGAGGTCCTTCTGAATCCGCTTCAGATGAACCTCCAAGAAAGAAATTGTGCAAGAGGAAGCACATTGACTCCCAGGATAAGTCTATCACATCAGATACTCACCTCGATGATGCGGAGGGGTCCCCAAAATCGTCTTCGGATGACGTCTCATTCTCAGATATCCTCGAGATCCTGAGACAGAGAGGCGATTGGCAGTCCAAAACCCCTTCCGCAGAGGAGTCAGTCTTCCTCAAGGCTTTTGGGGCCCAGCCCTCCGCCTCCTGGGTGTCTCCACCCTTCGATGAATTGCTAGATTTAGTTTCTCGAAGGGTGTGGGAACACCCTGACTCTGTGGAACCGGTGCCCGCCAGGCCTAACAAGTTCCTCTTAGCCCCTCCTCAAAAGGAATTTTTGACCAAAGGAGTTGCAGTAGATGCGATGGTGGTGGTATCTGCCACTCAGGACATGGCAGAGGCTTCAACGTTTATTCACCCTCCTAATAAGGATTCCAGGAGTATGGATAGGAACGGGAAGCATACCCTTTCTTCAGTGGCCTTTACCCTGCGGTAGCTGAATTATCATTTTACCAGGCTCTAAAGGGACCTCCTCAAAGAGTTAGGTGAGTGTTTTACGGGTAATCTTCCTGAGGCATTAGCCCAAACTGTTGGCGCCCAGATGACTACCCTATCTTCGATAGTCAACTCGTCCATGAGGCTCATCTCATATGCGGCCGAAGGGGCGAGTAGAGCAGCGGGAACAGGCGTGGCTCTTAGAAGACATGCCTGGTTACGCTTGTGTCCCTTTGCGGAGGCCTTTAAGTCTTCCTTCACCGACACCCCCTTTAATGGGTCCTCCCTGTTTGGACCCAAGGTGAAGGACACACTGACTCGATGCGAGCAGAAGGGCAAGACCTTGACTGCCGTGGGGGCCCGTTTTTCCGCTCCCTCTAGACCTTACCCCAAGGCCCAGAGAGGAGGGAAAATGTGGTTCAGAAAATCTCAAAGGTCTTTCCCTACTCCACCGAGTGATCCCCTCTCTAGAGGCAGGGGGGGATTCAGGAAGACGCCGCCCCAGAGGCGGCAGAGGCCCCCGTAACTCTGGAGACTGCGATTCCTTTCGTGGTTCATCCTACGCTCACCGTCCCTGAGACGTGGCCCGACTGCTTATCTCCAGAGCCAGTCGGGGTCGCTTTGTGGAACACCCGCAGGCTTGGGAATCTATCACCAAGGATCAGTGGGTGCTCCGAACCATAACCGGAGGCTATCTCATCCCTCTCATCAAGCCCACTCTTCCTATCAGGAAAATCCCGGATGTGCCACCCAGTCAGCGGGATCAAGCAGCGGTCGAGGTCTCAAAGCTGCTAAGAAAAGGAGTCATCCAGCCTGTCTCCGCCGACCAGATCGGATCAGGAACTTACTCAAGACTATTTTTGGTGCCAAAAAAGACAGGGGACTTAAGGCCCATTTTGGACCTCAGATCATTGAATCACTTTGTAAAAAAATCCAAATTCCGAATGGTCACCCTTGAGTCCATTCTCCCGTTATTGGAGAAGAATGTCTGGATGTGCTCCATAGATCTCAAGGACGCTTACTATCGCATCCTGATAAGTCAAGAGTCCAGGAGTCACTTACGCTTCCGCCTGGGAACCAGTCATTTTCAATTCCGAGCACTGCCCTTTGGTCTCACCACAGCCCCCAGGGTGTTCACCAAGTGTCTGGCAGTAGTGACAGCTCACTTGAGAAGTCTAAGATTCCAAGTGTTTCCCTATCTAGACGACTGGCTCCTTACTGCCACCTCCAAGCATCTATTAGTTCGGGCGATTATGACCACAGTCAGTTTAGGTCATTCACTAGGAATCACGTTCAATTGGGGAAAATCTGTGCTGCAGCCGTCTCAGCGTATTACCTTTATAGGCGCAGAATTAGACACAAGAAGAATGTGGGCATTCTTGCCGGTAGAAAGGATTCAGGTCCTACAGTCTCGGGTTCAAACCTTGTTACCCAGATCACTAGTTCAGGCCAGACTGATTCTGCAGTTATTGGGCACTATGGTCTCGACCATTCTTCTAGTCCCCTTAGCCAGGCTGCACATGCGGGTGCTGCAATGGCTACTGTCGGTTCAATGGTCCTTTCAGGATCTCCCCTTGAACCATTTGGTTCAGATTACAGAAATTTGCCGTCGGGACCTACGTTGGTGGCTGCTTCGGTCCAACCTGGACCAGGGGCGACCCTTTGCCCTTCAGCCTCCCGTCGCCACGGTGACCACGGACGCCTCCCAGACAGGGTGGGAGGGCATTATCTGGACAGGTCTGTCCAAGGCACGTGGCAGGCTCACGAAACGCACTTACATATCAATATCCTGGAAATGAGAGCGGTGCTACTGGTGTTGCAAGCACTTCATCATGCTCTTCCCCGGGGTACTATAGCGATCCTATCCAACAACATGTCGGTAGTCTGGTACATAAACAAGCAAGGCGGAACCAGGTCCTACCCTCTTTGCCGAGAGGCCATGAGAGTGTGGCATTGGGCGATTTCTACCCAGCGTTTCCTAGTGGCAACGCACATTCTGGGGAAATCCAATGTGATTGCAGACAGGCTGAGCAGGACTCTCCTGTTGCCCCACGAGTGGTCCCTCAACTACAGGGTGGCTGCAAACATCTTCGCCAAGTGGGGCCTCCCTTGTTGCGACTTGTTCGCCAGCCCTCACAATGTGAAATGCAGGGAGTTCTTCACTCTGACTCCCTCTCAGGGGCAGATTCCCAGGGGCGCTCTAGCTCACAGTTGGCCCCCCCGATCTACTTTACGCCTTCCCTCCGGTTCCCCTTCTCCTGAAGGTGATACAGAAGGCGATTTATCTAGGAAGCGACATGATTTTGATCGCTCCACACTGGCCTCGTCAGGTTTGGTTCACCTTCCTTTTGAGGTATGCGGTGGAGGGCCCATGGTTTCTGGACCTGGTGCCCGACCTGTTAACTCGTCAGTTGGGACAGTCTCACCCATCCCTCAGGTCCTTGAGGTTGGCCGCCTGGTTACTCCACTTCCAACCTTAGTCAGAGATAACTCTCTTTCTCCAGACGTCATCCACATTTTGTCCTCTTCTCACAAACCTTCCACTATTAAATTGTATTCCAACAAGTGGAAGAGGTTTGCTCTTTGGGCCCAGCAACGAGGTATAGATCCCCTTACCGCCCCAGTACCTCAGGTTTTAGAATTCCTGGCTTTGTTTTATTTGGGCTCTTCAGTTTCCACAATTAAAGTCCAACTGGCGGTTATCTCTAATTTTCATGTCTCCTTTGAGCCTTCCTTAATGGCAAACAGGCTTTGCAAATCTTTCCTTAAAGGAGCGTGGGTCCTTCGGCCCCCAATAGCCCATCCTGTGCCCCCTTGGGACCTGAATATGGTTCTAGCTTCTCTAACTGCCCGCCCCTTTGAACCAGCAGCTACTTGTGATATAAAATTTCTATCTTGGAAAACCGCCTTTTTGGTAGCAATAACCTCTGCCAAGCGGGTCTCAGAGCTTCAGGCTCTCTGTTCTAATCCTCCTTATTTGACTTTTCACAAAGACAGTGTGTCCCTCAAGTTAAATCCCTCTTTCTTGCCCAAGGTAGCATCCCCCTTATGCATTCAACAATCCTTGGAGCTCCCTGTGTTTTTTCCCAAATGCTCCAATAACGCAGAATATATTTTCCATCAGTTAGATGTTCACAGACAACTGCGTTTTCATTTAAGTAGGACCAATCAGACACGAAAGTCAAATCAGCTGTTTGTATCCTTTTGCGGAAAATAGGTTGGGTCAGCCGGTGGCAAAAACCACCATAGCCAAATGGATTAAAGATTGCATTTCCTTCATTTATTCACGGTCCGGCAAAGAACTACCCTTCCCAGTCAGGGCTCATTCTACCAGGGCAATGGCTACTTCGGTAGCATTCCACTCCAAATTATCGATAGATGATATCTGTGCGGCCGCTACCTGGACTTCTCCGCACACCTTCATTTCTCATTACAAGATAGATGTGGCCTCTCGGGGTAGAGCTTCTTTTGGTTCCACAGTTCTCAGGAGTGTTTTCCAATGAGCCACCCGGGATTTAGGTGCTAGGGACGCTGTCCCATCAGTTATGAATGTAGGCGAGATAGAATCCCATTACATCTTTTAGTTATGTACTTACCATAACTTCGGATGTATGGGATCCATCTCGCCTACATTCATACGTACCCGCCCTCCTTCCCCCTTCCCATTGGATTTAGAGGGAATTTTGCTACTTACTGAGTTTTTTTTCTCTTGAAGGACTTTAGTTTGTTACAGTTGCTGGTATGTATCTGTGTCTGGATGTAGGCATGAAAGCAAACAAACAAGATCTGGGGAAGCAGGCGTGGTGCATTCTGGGATAAGGGGTAGCCCAGCCAATTAGAGACTTCGTTCTACTATATAGTGGCCGAGTCGGAGCCGATGGATTGGCTCCGAACCCATCAGTTATGAATGTAGGCGAGATGGATCCCATACATCCGAAGTTATGGTAAGTACATAACTAAAAGATAAATATTTTGTACTTGTTTTAAACTCCTTTGATCTCATATAGTAATGCACGTCAGAGATAGGAACCTCAGCATCCAGTATTACATATTTAACTTAAGATATTAATATATGGGTCATATTTTGTTTTTATATGTGTTTCTTCTTTTTCCTCACTACATTTAATAACTTAGTGGAAACTGTTCACTAAATTGTATGTTTACAGCACAAGTCTCTTTACTAGTACATTTTAGAGCTGATAGGTATGTTCATGATGGTTTGGGAAAGCAGTTTGACTGATTTTATCTCGTCTTTCAAAGTGGGAATTTTTTTACTTCCATGTATGTGTTGGAGAATTACATTATTTCTTTCTCTGTTTTAATATGATTATTTTGTTTCTTTCTGCACTTAGGTCTGATTATAATATACTTCACATCCTATTCACAGTCATGATTCTTACAAACATGTCACTTAAACAAATCAAAGTTTGGAAGTCTCATCCTTTCATTGAATGCTTTGATATAATAAAATCAGTTATTACTGACCATTGGAGAAATTACTCTTATAATTTGCCTCGTCTTTGTCTTTAGCTTCACTTAATGTAAATGGCATCAGTAATTCAAAGAAGGGGTCAAACCTCTTGAGATACCTTTACTTAAACTACAAATAGTATTCCTACAAGAAACACATTTTAAAAATCAGAAAGAGATGTTTGGAAACCAAACACTCGTATGATACTAGCTCATGCTTCATTTAAGTCTAAAAGGAGAGGTGTGATGATCCTGTGGAAGAATAATATTATCTGCCTTCAAATATTATATAAGCATAAAGACTCAGAAGGACTACTAGCTATCACTATCCTAAAATTCAGTCATAGAATTTGGATGCTTGTTAACCTATACTGGTTCCCAGGACTAGGTGCTTCCACTGCTAAGCAACATCTTGATCTTATTGATAGTATATCAAAAGAGAATCTGATTCTATGGGGTGATTTTAACTGCTTATTGGGTAATTCTGATACAAGTAGTCGTCCACTTAGACTAACATCCACTGCTAAAATTCTTAAGAAATGGAAAAATTCTCATAATCTGTATGATGCATATAACTCTAAAAATAAATCACTCTGTTATACACACTGATCATAGATTTAAAACTCAAACCAGAATAGATAAAGGCCTTAACTCCAATGATTTAAAATGAAAGCTTACATCTTTACTATCCTTCTTTTTTCCTTTTTCAGACCATGACTGGCTTATGTTAGATATACAAATAGACTTCACAAAACTAAATACTATTACTAGAATTCCTGCCTATATTGCCAAACGAAAAGACTTTAAACCATGGTTAATTTCAGAATTAAACTTCTTAGAGACAAATAACTCTGAAACAGACATTGTTATGGTTTGGGGTGCTCTAAAAGCATCTATTTATGGTAAAACTATAGTCTGGTATAAGAAAAAAACTTAAGGAATGGGAAATGGAACTACAAAACCTACACTCTCAATTAACCTTGAGATGTAAGTAATCACAATTAAACTCCATTAAAAAAGTAGACACGGTATACAAGAAATATTTAGATATTTTGGCCACAAAAACTCAGCACTAGAAAAAATTAAATTAAACTCTTATTTCCAGACACATGCACAATTTGTCATGAAGAACAAAATTACATACCAAGGCAAATAATATCTTACAATTATTTTATGAAGGTACTAATAAGACAGTTTCTGATATCGGAGCTCTATTAGAAGGCTTTAGATATAATTTCAGCAAACATTATAACTCTGATAATATAAACAAAAACGTTATAGCCCAAGAATTAGTCACTTTAAATTTGAATGTCATCCCAGAAAATCTTAGTACAACTCTCGAGAAATGAATAACTCTAAATGAAATCAAAAATAAATCAAAAACCTTAAACCTAACAAAGCTCCCGACATAGATGGCATCATAGCAGAGATTTATAAGCTTCTTTCAGATTCAATTACATATTTACTTCTTAAGACCCTGGTTGAAGTACAAACTAAAAATGTGATCCCTCCCTCTTGGAGACTCTCCTTGATTACCCCAATTCTTAAATCCGACAAAGATTCGCAGCTATGTAAATCATATAGACCAATTTCCTTATTAAATAATGACTACAAAATCTTTTTCTGTATTTGTGGACAAAATAAAGGTTCCACTTTCACATTTAGTTCATAATGACCATACTGGGTTTATTCATAAAAGGCACACTCATGATAATATCAAAATAATATTAACATTAATAGAATTCTTAAAGAAAATGAAGAAGCCTTGTTAGCGAGTCTAGACATAGAAAAAGCATTTGACTCTGTAAACTGGGATTTTTTATTTGAAACACTAAAAGCATTCTTGTTTCCAATATCTTTCATCTCCATGATAAAGGCTATTTATAAAGATAATTTGGCATATGTCAAATTAGGCCCTTTCACTTTGGAGTACATCCCCATAACCAAAGGCATCAAACAAGGTTGCCCTTTATCCCCGATATTTGATCTTGTCATAGAAATATTAGCATTATCAATAAGAAATAATAAAATCAAAAGCATTAATATTTATAATCAGTATAATTCTAAAATAGCGCTATTTGTGGATCATGTTCTGCTTACCTTACCTTAGAACTAGGCACAATAAATAACTTTCAAAAAATGTCAGGCCTGTACTTTAATAAGGAAAAATCTACACATATCATTCTTAATGACAAAGGGAAATCTCAGCTAGTTAACCAAAGCATTATTGGAAAACAAGTTAATACACTAAACTACTTGGGTATAACCTTATGCAAAAATTTGGAAACAACAAGATAAATTATAAAAGCATATCATTATATCTCAGGTAAATCCATACATAAGTAGCTTGAACAATATGTTTTTCTTTTCATTCAAGGCCAGACTGCAATTGTTAAAAATTGCTCTCCTTCCAAAAATGTTATATATTGTTCTGGCTTGAGGCACCCATCCTGGGAATAATTATAATAAACTCATAAATAAAACTTTATTAAACTTCCTACGGTACCCAAACAAAAACAGGATTGTGTATACGCATCATATTAGATCTTGGAATGGTGGTGGCTTACGATTTGGAAATGTATATTAAAGCATCATTACTTAAAAGCACATTAAATTGGATTGACTCAAATTGAAACTAATATTGGAAAGATCTCCATATAGCTGTAATACAGAATGAAAACTCACTGTCATGTAAAATTCTTTCCATGCATCCTTCCGATAAGTTCTGATTTCTTCTTAGTCACACTGTTCAATATAATGTGACACAACCCACAAAACTAAGCTATCTAAATAACATTATTAACTTTAGAAAAATAATATACTCAAATGCAGATGTCAAATACTGATTTGACATAATAATCCCCTTTAAAATCACAAACAACTTCCCGGATAAACTTCACATTAACATCTTTAATGAATGGGAAACTAAACATTTTATTTGTTGGAACGTATCAAAGACTTGGAAACTTTACAATTTCAGCAAAATATGAAAGACTATAACTTATCGCAAGGTTAGTTATTACTACAAAATATGATTGCTTATTCTCAAAACTTATGCAGAATTATTCAGAACTCTTCTTATTTAGATCAACCTCCCTTAATCACTCTCATATCTGAAATATTTAATGATCAACAGTTTGACAATTTAGTATCCAAGTTATACACTATTTTGTTACAGGTCCATTTTAACAACTAAGCAGTGAAACACAATGACTAATGACTGAAAAGTTGTGGGCTACACACTCGAGTGTGATGACCATTTTACTGCTTTAAGAGTGTTTGTTTTACTGTATCTGTTTTAATTTTTGAAAACAAAAAATCCTATCTCTCTACTCGTTTCCCGTCTTTCTATAACCAGTAGCGTCCAGTTTTCAGATTTTGCTGAATTCTGGGCTGTTTTGTAGTTTCTGTGTTGCCCAGACCTTACTAAAATAGAAGGAAACTTCTGTGTTCATCAGTGAGAGTGGTTAGCTTTGAGCAGCCTATCTGTCGCAGGAGGAGTGGTTTCAGCTTAGAATCTGTAGTTTTATTGGCCATTTTGGGCTATTTCTACCTCTTTCATCTTTCTGTTTAAAAAACGTGTTTGGGCGGTGTTTGCCTTTGTATTCCCTCAGCAAGATCCTGCCTGGGTGTCCCGCAGAGTTCAACAGAAGCAGAGAGAGAAAAGGGAGACTTTGAGTGGATTAAGTACCTCTGTTTTGCTTTTTGTTTCTTATTTTCGCTAGCCACACTATTCCAAGCATTTTTTTATTAAGTTTGCAACTTATATGTACTGTTTTTTTAATTCTGATACTGTTTGCACTGTAACTGATTGTTTTTAAGTGTTTTTGAACTGTTAAGGGCTACACACTCAAGTGCGATAGCCATTTTTCTGCTTAAAAAGTAGTTGTTTTCTGCTTTAAAAGTGGTTGTTTTACTGTATCTGTTTTAATTTTTGAAAAAAAAAACAAAATTCCTGTTTCTCTACTTATTTAATGCCTTTCTATGACCAGTAGAGTCCGGTTTTCAGATTTTGCTTAATTCTGGGCTGTTTGGTAGTTTGTGTTGCCCAGACCTTTACTAAGATAGAAAGAAGCTTCTGTGTTCATCAGTGAGAGTGGTGAGCTTTAAGCAGCCTGTCACTGGAGGAGTGGTTTCAGCTCAGAATCTGTATTTTATTGACCATTTTGGGCTATTTCTATCCCTTTTATCTTTCTGTTTAAAAACACGTGTTTGCGCAGTTTTGTGAGTCACGCAGCACCGCTTAACTAGGGTTAAACTATTCCTGGTGCCAGAAAGTCTGCTCTTCTAATTTTCCCTTAGAACTAGTCAGTTTTCTAGTTTTAGCACTCAAAACTGTATCCTTGTGCTCAGCATTTATTCAAAACTCATTGCAAGCACTAAATAATGTACAAATTACTGCAGCACTCAACTTTCCTCACTTGTTAGGAGGAAAACCGTTTTTAGTACTTAAATTAATAAGCACCTATCCAGGCATGTCTAAGGGTCAGCTCCCAGTATTTTCACCCATCCACCTTATGAATCTGGGCATCTTGGGGCAATGTAGCAATTGCCTCATGTTCACTGACAACTGTCTCCTCCTACCACCCAACAGTACAACCTGTGAGAGATGCACTTATATAGCCAAACTGGAAGCCAAGCTCTCTCCAGCCAAAACTATACTAGACAGTCAAGAGGAGAAGGTAAACACATGCACCACACCCAACACATAGTCCATCAAAACCTACACCACCTACACATAGCAACACAAAACACACACCTACATTCGCGGAAGCTCTCAATAAAAATCTGCCCAAACAACAGAGGCCTCCAAAGCTGAAACTCAAGCAACCACCACACCCCAACACTACCCAAATGACACACAGCCCACAAAATCAGTGTGCCAGTCAGCCTCTGCCCATAAGGCAAAACAATGTACCCAACACACTAGTCATAGGTGACTCTATAGTCAGGCACACTGATGTCCCACTCACCAGGCTAAACAAGGAGAAAGTTACTGTCAGCTGCCTGTCAGGTGCCAGGATCCGCAGCATAACGCAAGCACTCAGGTCACTCCACAGCAAGTACAAATATGACTCTGTCATTGTCCATGTTAGTGCGAGTGACCTGAGATGTACCTCCCTGGACTAAATGAAAAGAGATATGTAAGAGCTCTCAGATCTTGCAGCCCAGGCAGGTATAACCCTAGCCCTGAGTAGCATCCTGCCATCGCCCAGAATGATACCACAATACAAGGACAAAAATGATTGACTTCAACAATTGGCTAAGCTTTTGGTGTCATTCTAAGGGGATCCAGTGTCTGCCTGCCTGGGACGACATGATCGACAGACCACGATGCTTTGGCAGAGATGGCCTGCACCTCTCACCACTGGGATTCCAGATACTGGCTAAGGCTCTTGCCACCCCTGTAGTGCCTTTTTAGGCAAGGTTCAAACGACATACTCACCACTGTAGCAGGTATTAGCAAGCAAAATCTGTGGGTAATGCTACTCACTGCCAGAAGTCTAAACCTCAAAATGCAATCACTCGAGGCACTCCTTAAAATGGAGAACATCGACATCTGTGCAGTGATTGAGACCTGGTTCAAGGCTCCAGAGAGCACCCCTGCATTACCAGGCTATAAACTCTTACCACATCTTTCGGCCACCTAACCTGGACCAAAGCACTAAAGGAGGAGGCGTGTCCATATTCATTAAGGATATCCTCACCTCCAGGCTAGTTGCTCAACCTAATGCATCCAAAATTATCCAAGTGCAGCTAACACTGGGCAAGACTGCAATCTAGGTTGTAGCTTGTTACAGATCCCCCACCATGCCCAAGGATTGCCCACTCCATGTTTCTTGATATACTGGGTAATATTAAGGTACAGCCCAATACCCTAATAATGGGTGATTTCAACTACCCCACCATCAACTGGGAAAATTACTCGTATACTAACTCATTTGCTCAGAGTATTCTGGAATTCATAAATTCAAATGCCATGGATCAGCTTGTCCATACCCCCACCAGGGGCAGCAATATCCTGGACCTAGTCTTTACCAATATATATGGGCAACCAATGTTCCAAGCCAGATGTCAGCTCCTCGCTGGTCAGGTCCAACCACAAGCTAATTACACTGGACATCAATATCCCACCCTCCATTAAGTAAACCACCATAAAAAACTTCTCCAAAGCCAACTTCATGCTTTTTAAGACAGAAGTGGCAAGCTTCATGACACCCATAGATGGAAAATAGAGGTATGACTGCTGAATCCTGTACAAAACCACTGTATAAGCACATACACAAGTGCATGGATCATGTCATCCCCAACAGAACCAAGATGCTATCCTCAAACAAAAAAAAAAAAAAAAAAAAAAAAAAGGAGGCCAATTTGGTGGTTCCCCTGCCATATACAAACTCTACTCTTTTTTGCAACAGCTTCTTCCTTCTGTTGTAAAGTCCCCTGATTGCAGGAACTCCCTGGTAAGCCTCAGTAAGAAGTTAAGATCCCTCATAAAATCCTCCAAAGCTAGTTACAAAAATAAAATCGCCACTAATTCTAACTACAGCCACAAAGCATTCTACAGCTATGTCAAGAATCTCAATGGTGACTTTCAGATCGGCTCTGAGCTACAGCACAATGGCACTAGATATACAGAACCAACTGATATTGCAAACATCCTGGCTGATGGGTTCATTGCAAACTTCACCGCCCCCCCCAAAGGGCCCATCACTATACCGGAAGAATGCATAGCCCTTGTAATCACGGATGTACAAGTAAAGACAACACTCTCCAAAGCCAAGAACACAGCATCCATGGGACCTGACAACATCCCTGACTGCGTTTTGCACAAACTACAGAACGAACTGGCACCTCACCTAAGTACCATATTTAATCATATCCTCACTTCAGGCTTTGTGCCTACTGAATGGCATACAGTGACTGTTATCCCACCCCACAAAGGGGGCACCACCACGGACCCCGGCAACTACCCCATTAGCCTGACGAGCCTGGTCTGCAAGGCCATGAAACATATCATCTTGGAACTTATAAACAAGGACATGGGTAACCTCCAAACTCTGGACCCCACTCAGTTTGGGTTTGTAAAAGGTAGGTAATTTCTCTTAAACCTGATTGACTTCTTTGAAGCAGTCACCAGAGCCATGGACGAGGGTAAGGTGGTGCACGCAGCCTATCTTGACCTCGCCAAGGCTTTTGACACCATCCCTCATTCTGGAATTATAGATAAACTCACTAGACTGGGCATAAATTCCTATGTCACAAGATGGGTTGCCAACTGGCTCATTGACAGATCCCACACAGTGAAAGTAGCCAACTCCAAATCCAACTTCAGACCAGTGACAAGTGGAGTACCATAGGGCTCAGTCCTGGGTCCTCTCATGTTTGGCATCTACTTCTCAGAAGTCCATGCTAATATAGAAGGTCTTTGGCTAATGAAATTCGCAGATGACTGCAAAGTAGGTGCCGTAATAGAATCGCCCAATGATGTGGACATTCTACAAAGTGGCCTCACTGAGACTGATGCTTCATGTCAAATTCATGGCCTCAAGCTCAATGCCAAGAAGTGCATTGTCATCCCCGTTGGAAAAAACACTGTACCCTTGAACTACCACATAAGCGGTAGCCTACTAAACATCGAAAGTGTGGTAAGAGACCTTGGGACACAGGTGAACAGTAGTCTCTCCTTTGATAATCACATTGCCACAGTAGTCAGGAAATCCTTCTACGTGGGACACCTCATCACAAAGGGGGTTCACCTCCAGAAAAAGAGATCATTGTTCCTCTCTACTCATCCCTCATCAGACCCAATGTAGAGTACAATGCCCCATTTGGCATGTACCTTGCAAGACATCTACAACAACAACTAGAAAGGCCACAGAAATACCTCACTAAGAGGATTACTGGCCTCAAACAGATGCCATATGCAGACCATCTCAAAAAACTCCAGCTCTACTCCATTTTTCATCTCCTACTCAGAGATGACCACTGCCTAAAATACAAAGCCATGTCAAACCCAGATCTGTTGGACATGCTACACTTAAAGAAACCCCGATCTCTCTGAGCCACACGCTCCAGGGACCTAAACCTTGTCATCACAGTAAACAGAATATGAGGGAGTGATAGATTCCTGTCCCAGAAACTTCCCATGCTCTGGAGCAGAGTACCCATGCATCTCAAGCAGCGCTTCTCATTAGCCCTGTTTAAGAAAAATCTCGACAATTGGATGGGAAATACCTCGGGGATCACTTCTGTGGCTCTGTTAGACAGGAACACAAGAAAATAACTTTATTGGGTGGCGAGATCCAGGGAACTTTCTTGGCTAGGCTTATATAGGACCCAGGGCCGATAGCCTAGTACCTACCTATGAACCTAAAGGTCTACCTCATAGTCTCTCCCAGACAGAAAAAGGTAAAATTCTGTCTTCAGTAAAATTCACCTTTTGGGGTCAATATTGGAGTGTATTTACTAGGAAGTATTTACACAAAATTGCTGAATTCAAAAAATCAAATAACATCATTTACTGGAGATGTCTAACATTATGTAATGCAGTTCCATATTTTCTATGATTGCTGTAAACTAAGGAATTTTTCGAGAGATACTGATATTCTTTCAGCTTTATTTTCAGATAACTTAACATTAACTAAAACTTATTTTTTCTTAATGTTGGTGGAACCTTTTCTTTAAATCAGTTACATACTTATTATGGACAATATTGGCAGTCACCAGGAAATGTACTAACAAATACCAAAGAAAAAGGAATTGCTTGACGAAAGTATGTTGGCGCAATCCACCAAAAACGAGTGTCCAAATTGAACTCAGCAGGGTTTATTATGAAAATCCACGATGTATAAACACAGTAAAAATAAGAAAAGCCACAATGCATAAAAACAGTTAAATGTACTACAAGGAAATGGACCTCTACCACCTCTCCGAGTCTTGGTGAGTTTCTCTCCTTACTCGAAGAAGCTGTAAACAAGGAAGCCAGAACTAAAGAACTTAGAATATATCCGAGGAGTTTTACTAACAATCAATGGATAAAGATTTCAAACCTGAGACTTTTCCAAACTGATTTTGAACCCTGTTTAATCAATATTTTGTTTACTTCACTGAAAGCTTTTTTCTTAAAATATTTATACTACTCACATTTTTCAGGCCTATGTAAATAATGTAAATAGTTTATTTAGTTTCAGTGTTAAAAGTTGTCTGTTCAGTATCATCAATATATTTGACAGCATTTATTCCCCTAGTTTATCCTTAATAAAAATATTGGAGGGGGGGGGTATTGTAGCACCGTATCTGTGATACAGACTCTAGGTCTCAGAGCTGCCCTGACAATGTTCACATCAAAGAACATGTCACAATATTCATTCACGTTCTTAATGATGTCCCAGATGTCCACAAAGTTGAACATTCCTTGAAGATGGTCCCCATTGCTAGATCCAATTCTTACTTTTATGTTATACGATCAGGTCTTATTTCCAGACCTAGTGTAAAGTACACAGCAACTTGGACATAATTGTTTTGTGTCTAATTTTGTATGATTGCATATCGAATATTTTGGTATAATTGGATGTCAAAAGATCATTTTTGTAAATTGCATGTTATTGAATACTCTCATTTCATATAAGGACTATTTCTCAGAGGGAGGACGTAGATCAAAGCATGTGTATATACCTTTCAGAAACATTCCCAGATGTAGCATGTGCATATAAATACAGAGCACATGCAGGTAGCAGTGCCATTTTGAGAGAACAGCCAGAGTGTTAACATGTATGAGTGTGGTAGTCTGTATGTTTGTTTAAGTTGCAAAGCCTCATTATTGATGTGTGTGTAATAAAGCTGCTTGAACGGAACCCATAAATATTCATCTGTTTTATCCTGACCAGGCGAGTGACAAACAAATACATTAGTTACAGTGAAAGGAGATAAATATCAGTAACATTTTCCATTATCATGTACAGGCTTTTTACATAAAATACCATCATTATTCTGTTCTTCATTTGCATGCATTACAACATACTTGTATATTTTCAATTCTTACGGACCTGATTTAGTTAATTTTAGTTGTCTGCTTTAGCATTATTTTCTATATAGTTTTCCCAAATGCACCATTTATTTTTATGAATTTTACTTCCTCCATCTTGCAGTGATCCCATTTTAAAGACTTTTGTTGTAATTACTATATTCAGTACTTCATTTACTGCAGGTTTGATTTTTGATTTCCATTTTCATATAGTTTTTTTGTCTCCCTAACACCATTAAACTTAATAGGGCCTTATTTTGCCTCAGCATTTCTTTGTCTAAACTCTAGCTCAGTAGCAGAGTTTCCTTGATTAATATAATTTGTTGTCCCAGCAACTATCAGTAAGTTTTGCAAGGAGCCCCTAAACATAGGTAACAGAGCAGTTTGCCAGAAAATGTTTCCGATTACCTCTCTCCTTCCCTTCTTGTCTCCAGTAACTGTTGTCCACTTGAGGGGAAAATCCTCTGAAGTCAGCTTGGTGCATTAATGTACCTATGTGGACATTTCCATGTAAATATCCTAAATCTTCTGGACTGTGTAGCAAATGTAGGGACTGTACAAATTCCCTTCCATGGTAATTTGTTTTTCTAATCTTCCTTCCCAGTCTTTTCTAATCTCCTGTGACAGATTCTTGTCTTTATTTTATATGCCTTCGTAATTATCCCTTTCTTCATAACATCTTACTGTTACAGTTCTTCTAAAAACCTTACCTTAGCCAGTCTTTCATTCAGTGCCCCCCAACCCCACCCCCATCTGTAGTCTGCCAACAATTTCTGATATGGAATGCACTGGTACGTGAAAGTCAAACACCTGCTTGACTTCATCTTGTTCTGTCACTTTTCTTCCATATTATTTACACTCAGTAGTATGGTTATTTTGCAAATTTCCTACAGTTACCTTCTGCAGTATCTTGCCTGTTTTCTTAGTTATATGCATTTCTGTTGGCAGTATCTCCTTTCTCAGATCCCTTGCTGGAGTAGTATAATATTCCATGTAATTACTGCTATATTCCTTCCAAAACTAATCTCTCTGCATCTGTCATGTTTCCACCTTGTATCACCATCATCTTTTTCCACATTCATTTATATCTTACTTTTCCACCATTATATTTGCACTTTGATTTATATCTCTCTGTTTATGATTGATCTGTAAGAAGAATCCTTTATCCCACTTCATTTCTGATCTTTTTGTTTCTTAAACTGATTTCTTTGTACTGCTATACACAACTTTCCCTTTGGTTGATAAAAGTATTTCTGGCCTATGTGTAGGACTAAAGGAACTAAAAACATTTTTGCTTTCCATATGTTACTAGTCTGAGTCTATGGCTTTTAGTTTCTGGTCTCTTATGTTTCAGAAATCTTCTACATGGTCTCTTCCCACATAGCCTTAGCTGCTGCTGCAGAATTTTTTAATCAATACACCTAAATACTTCATCCTTGTAAATATGGGTGCTGTTAAACTAATTCTTAGGTTGGGTCATCATTTACAGTTACAGCATTTGTCTTACCTTCATTTATCATATATCCTGAAAATACTTGAAATTGTATTAAAATATGTCTCAGCACATTAATGTCATATTCTGGATTTATCTGATACAAGACAATATTCTCTATTTTTTGTTGACTGCAGCACTAATTGTATCCCTGGATTTGTGAACCCCCTAATCATTATACCTAGATTCCAAGTGTGTTGCAAATAAGAGAGGAGAAAGAGACTATCCCTTTCCTCTCCCTGTCAGTTAAAACTCAACATGTCAGAACAGATTCCTCCCACTTTTATTTTTGCTTCCAGCCCCACATAAATTATCCTTGCTAACTGAACTATACTGTTTGGAAATGAAAAAAAATATATATATTGCCCTGTTCATGAATTCCCAGCAAAAAACCCTTGAATGTTTTTTTCTGTATCCAAACCATAGTTTTATTCAGCTTCCCTTTCGAATCTTCATTGTTCCGCTAATATTGTGAAAGATTTCTCTCCCTTAACTAAAGCCCCATTAATTCATCTTTATAAGCTTTTGTAATATTTTTGCCAGTCTCTTAGATGATACAAGAATAAACACATTTTGTAATCACGGTTTAGAATTAATATTGGTCTGTGTGATTCAGGGTCTTTCCCTCCTTCAGTAATGCGCAACCACGGCCTTCTTCAGAAATGCAGATATTTCCCGCCATTCAAAGTACTGTTGCGCAAAGTTTTCAAAATATTCAACAACCTCTTTGCTCCTAACTTCTAAATTTCTACAAGAATTCCATCCATTCCTGGAAATTCCCTTTTGCTTGATTGCTCATTATAGTCCGTCTTTCTTGGACTTCCAGTGTGGCTAAGGTCTATATATAGGTACTTTTCACCAGGTCTCTGAGTCAATTGAAATGAGTTGTTGAATGTAGCAAGATCATGCTTGAAGGGAAATCTAAAATTATATTGGAAAATGAACTGAAAAGCAACTGTGTACAATAGTTGGAAGGTGCAAATGAACGGCAAGAAAAAGAGTGAAAACTAATGCCATGGTAGAAATGGCAATGAAGAGGAAGAACACGTGACACACACACAGCAATATGGCAGAAACTGAAAAACATTAAACAGATGCTAAGAAATAATCTCCTGATGCAGGAAAAGAAAACTGAGGAGATTCAACAGGGCTTTAATGAGCACTATTCAGTTATTCAAAACTTGATGAAATGTGGAAATCTGGGCAAGAATGGAAGCAGTGGAGGCCATAATGGACTGTGTTGAAATTAAACTTGCAGAGGTAGAGGACTGAGCACATCTCAAGAACTTAAACAATAATGGGACTGCCAGAGAAGTGGGAAAGTCAGGAATGCGAGAGAAGTTGCATAGTTGTGTGCCAGATGGACAGGAATCCCTAAAGACAAAACTGGAAAGGGCACACCGCATAGCATGGAGACCAAAACAAAATTAATAAGGAGCCCAAGACCAGTCATAATAAGGTTCCTCTCATATAAACTAAAGGAAAGAATTGTATACAAACTTTGGAAACCAGGAGTTAAACCAGTGGTGGGAGACAGAATGGTCTTTGTGGGCCAGGACTACTCCTTTCAGACCCAGAAAAGAAACATTTGCTCTTGCCATGAAGCTTTATAAGGAAAAAGGACAGCAACACAGAGCATTTCTTTGGGGGTGGGGACTACAAATAATGACAGATCCAATGGAAGTACTAGAGTTGCTGCAGAAGGCAGCAAACTGCAGGCCAGTGGCCATAGAAGGGGATTGTCAGAAGAAAATGGATTTGGGGAGAAGAGGAAGATACACGCAACAGTAAACATGACAGATGCCTTTTTTCCCATTGTTCAGCAGGCAACAGTGATTGAAGGATAAATGTGTAAAAGGCTCAACACTGAAAACAAAACATACCTAGTAAGGAAAAATAAACGGACAGTAGAGGGCAAGGGAGAGAGGGACAATGAATGGTGGTTGCTAAAAAAATTAATGGGGAAGTTAGAAATGGAAGAACACTGAATAAAAATATGAAACTTAAAACTCCCAGTGAGGTGTAAAGTCAGTGGAGCAGAGGAGACATGATCAGTAGTAGAGGTAGAAAAGTATGTGAGTGAACAAAGAAATTGGGGAGGAGAGACATGTAGGAGCAAGCAATGGATTATATGAATCATGGGATTGAATCTACCAAGCCATGGTCTGCCACAAAAGAAAGATATCAGATATGCATTTAGTATGCTGTAAAATACAAAGATGGATACATTATGAAGGGAGAACACCATCAGGGTACAAGGAAGAGCATATTAATGAAAATGCCCCAAGAAAAATAAAGGAGAACATAATAAACTGCAAGTAAAGGAGTAGTTGCAGTGGTGGTCAAAGATGTACTGAAATGTATGGGGAAAAAGGAAAGGAAGTGGAGGGAGTCCCAATGATGCAACTTGTCTAATAACAGGCAGGTTTAAAGCTGAATCTGCAGAAAGGTAGCACTAGCCCTGATTCACTGACACATCGATCTTTGGCCTTTAAGGTCACACGGCTCTGAGTTCTTTTAGAGAGGATTTATTTGGCATTGTTAGAATAGAACATTCTCATTTATTTTAGCTTGCAGTGTAAGACATTTGTTAAAACAAGTTTCTCCTGGGTGTTACTGTAGTTAATATGGAACGAGAACAGGAATGAGAGGTCAAATGTGTGGTTGTGTAAACAAAATACTTGAGAGTCAGAAGCACAATGGTGCAGTGGATATGATCGATCTCATAACCTTTACCTTAATGAAATAGACATTTGGAGAAGATATTTGGATGATTGCTGGATGGTGTGGAGGTCTGATGTTGAATATCTACATGAGTTTAACTATCTCATTGAAAACAAATGGGGTATTGAGTTTTCAGTCAATTATGATGTAAATAACATCATGATCTGAAGTAGGAGAATTCATTTGTCAGCAACCTGTGGGTATGGATCCGATATCGGATCCGAACCGGCATGGTTTATCCAGCTATGGATCCGAGCTCCTAGCTCCTCCCCTCACCCATAATGCCCTGCTCTCCCTACATGACCTCAGATCTAGTTTGCCGCGTTCATGGTGACAGCTGGATTTTGAGCTCCTGTCAGCTAAGTGCTATTTTTGGTGTTTTTATAGGGAATTTCTGTCAAAAAATACTTTTTTTGTGTGAATGTTTTAGGTTTTCCCTCTTTTAAGCTAATTTTTTGTTAAATTGGTTAACTTTGTAGCACCCTCCCCTCACTGGTACGTAGCTTGTGTGCGTGTGGATTATTTGGGGCCTTCTGTGTGAGTGGTTAACTTAACTTTCTTTTTGTTAAAAAAAAAAGTAGTAGATTAGTGAAAATGTCTGAGGCCCCAAAGGCAATCTTTTCAAAATGCTCCGAGTGTGGCCATAAGCTATCCCCTGCTGATGGCCACACTCGGTGCATTCGATGCCTTGGGGTTGAACACCTCACTTCTGGGTGTTCAATCTGTGCAGGGTTCAACCCCAGGGTATTGAAGGAGCGGAGGTCGAAGCTGGTCTTGGTGGGACTCTTGCTCCCGGACTCTGCTTCGGCCTCCGCCCCGTTGGTAGTTACCGCTCCTGCGGTACCTGCCTTACCTGCTCCCCCTCCTCCTCCCGGGATTCAAACTCCCTCTACGGGTTCGGAGGAGAGGTAAGCCAGGAAGAAGGACCGGAGAGAGAAGCACCACAAGCGGCGGGCCAAGACCTCCATCTCGGCCCCACCAGCTGAGCGGGCTTCTCCTCCGGCCTCTCTGGCTGCTGGCTCTCCCCCTCCTCGGCTCCGGTCCCCAGCCTTTTCACCGGGGCCTGAGGAGGAGGAGACCAGATCTCCTTCGAGGCTATCGAGGCGGTACTCAAGGCCTACCTCGGTAGCCTCATCAAGGTCTACCTATTGCCTTTCCGACGCTGATCTGGACCGGATGATGCGAAGGTTCATCCAGGCCCAGATGCAGATGGGAGTGCTCCTGCCCCCCCCCCCTGGGTGGGGAGCTCGACCCCATTTTTCAAGCCCATAGCTCCTTCTCCGACCCACTACCTGGGCTCGGAGCCAGTCAGCTTCGGAGCCGGGGGTGGGTCGGCGCCGATAGTACTGGGTACTTCGGATCCGACCCTGCCCTTGAGTGTGTCGGATCCGACCTCTCGGAGCCTTGGCCCGAGCTTCGGATCCGAGGGACTCAGTGTGCCTTCGGCGCCGTCCGTGTTGGAGCGCACTGGTCCCTCGGATCTGAGGGGCTCAGCGCCGGCTCCAATCCACTCGGATCCGAGGGGGAGCCGACTGTCGGATCCTTTGGTCGAGGCCGGCTCCCCTTCAGCTTTTGATGTAGTGGAGAGGGCTCTGTTGAGGGCATCCGGACCCCCAGCCCTTGCTTCGGCTCCGTCCCGCACTCCATCTGCTCTGGGTCAGGCTTCCGTCACCCGGCCACTGGGACAGCCCGTTTCACTGCCCCAAGCAGTTCCTTTGGAACTAGACACCGCTTGCGAGGGCTCCTCGGACAGCCCCCCCGAGGAAGCGCCTCGTAAGCACACGTGTAAGAGGAGGCACATAGACTCCCCCGAGTCTTTAACTGAAGACACGGACTTGGAGGAAGGGGAAGGCTCCCCAAGATCACCCCCCGAGGATGTCTCCTTTGGAGACATCATGGAAATGCTTTGTATAAGAGGTGGGTGGTCTGCCCCAAAGTCTTCCTCGGACGAGTCCGTGTTCTTGGAGGCATTTGAAGCGGGCCCGTCTACCTCTTGGGTGTCCCCTCCTGCCGACCCCCTGGTGGACCTCATTACCACCAGGCGTGGAAGGAACCGGACACCGTGGAGCCAATCCCCAAGAGGCCGGACAGGAATCCCCAAGAGGCCGGACAGGATTCTTAGCCCCCCTGCTGACTGTGCCCACTGGAGCAAGGGACCCCCCGTAGATGCCATGTTGACGGCAGCAGCCACTAAGAGGGAACTTGCTCAAGAGAGTCCCTCAGTTCATCCTCCGAGCAAGGAGTCTCGGATGATGGACCGCTTGGGGAAGCGAATGTTTAGTTCAGCAACCTTCTCAGTGAGGGCGCCCAGCTATCTGGCACATGTCATTAGGATGCAGCGTGATCTTATCAAAGAATACGCTGCATCCCCCCCCAGAGTCCATGTCGGAGGAGGACAAACTTTTGCACTCCACCCATATGGCCACTCTTCGTTCCGTGACCAATACCTCTATGCGGTTACTTTCCCATGCTACCGAGGGAGCCGCTAGAGCTGCAGGAGTAGGCCTAGTCACGAGACGCCAGACCTGGCTCCGCCATTGCGATTTCACGGAGCCCTTCAAGGCGTCATTCGGTTCTGCCCTTTTTGGCAAGACGGTTCGCGACACCTTGGTCCAGAGCAAGAAGGACGGGAAGACACTGTCTGCCATCGGAGTCTGCTTCTCTGTGCCCCAGGGGTCCTACTCTAGGAACCAAAAGGGCCAGAAGAAGATGTGGTTCCGGAAGTCGCAGCAATCCCAACCCGCTCCGGACAACCAGTCCTTCCGTGGCAGAGGAGGACAGGGAGGACGCCGCCCCAGGGGCAGAGGGGCTCCCAGGAATTTTGGGTCCAGAGAACCTTTCTCTGAACGGCCCACGCAGCAACCCTGAGGGGTTGCCCGACTGCTCCACTCTGGAGGCAGTTGGGGGACATTTTTCGGAGCACATAGCGGCATGGGAGTCCATAACATCAGACCGCCGGGTCCTCCAGATTATATCCAGAGGATACAAAATCCCATTTCTTCACGTCCCAAAACTAAAATCCCTCCCCGACGTTCTACCCGATCAGAGGGAGGCCGCTTCAGCAGAAATTGGCTATCTACTGAGGAAAAGAGCCATCCAGCCCGTCCCCCCAGACTAGATCGGATCAGGGTTCTACTCCAGGTTCTTTTTAGTGCCAAAAAAGACGGGGGACCTAAGACCCATTCTGGACCTGTCCCTATTAAACCTGGCAGTTCCCAAGGAGAAGTTCCGGATGGTCACTTTACAATCCATCCTCCCCCTTCTGGGAGAGAATCACTGGATGTGCTCTATAGACCTCAAGGATGCATACTACCACATACTAATGGACAGACGGTCCAGGAGGTTTCTTCGCTTCCGGCTGGGAGCCAGTCACTACCAGTTCAGGGTCCTCCCCTTTGGTCTCACCACAGCCCCCAGGGTGTTCACCAAAGTGTTAGCAGTGGTTGCGGCACACCTGAGGCTTCAGGGGGTGCAGGTCTTTCCGTACCTGGACGACTGGCTTCTCACCGCCCCAACAAGGCATCTATTATCCTTGGCAAGAGACTCTTTTCTTCACCTAGCTTCCCGGCTAGGCATCACAGTAAACGTACAAAAGTCCAACCTGGTCCCTACTCAGTTGAGCCAGGTTAGACACGAGAAAATTAAGGGCCTTTCTCACAACCGACAGAGTTCGGAATCTGCGACTCCAGGTGCGGGCCATCCTCCACTCCAGCTCGGTTCCGGCAGAATTGGTCCTGAGGGCACTAGGGTCTATGGCGGCAGCGATTTCTCTTCTCCCACTCGCCCGCTTGAACATGCGGGTACTTCAGTGGACGCTTCTAGTACAATGGTCATATCTTTCTCTCCCCCTGCATCACCCCATTGCGATCAGCAAGGCTTGCAAGCAGTCTCTCTTCTGGTGGCTCCATTCCATGGATCTCCAAG
This sequence comes from Protopterus annectens, assembly GCF_019279795.1. Classification (NCBI taxonomy): domain Eukaryota; kingdom Metazoa; phylum Chordata; order Ceratodontiformes; family Protopteridae; genus Protopterus; species Protopterus annectens. The sequence goes on along the minus strand of NC_056735.1, from coordinate 1,246,447,154 downwards.
GAGGCTGCCCCTTTTGTGCATCTCCCCCTCTTGCCACAGCGACCATGGACGCCTCCCGCCTCGGGTGGGGGGGGGGCATTTTGCGGGCCGGACGGTCCAAGGCAGGTGGAACGACTCCGAGACCTCCCTGCATATCAATGTTCTGGAGATGAGGGCGGTGCAAGCACTTCAAGCCTTTCTTCCCCTGGGAACAATTGCGATTCAGTCAGACAACATGTCGGTGGTCTGGTACATCAACAAACAGGGGGGAACCAGGTCTTACCCTTTGTCGAGAAGCCATGAGAGTGTGGGAATGGGCGATCTCCACCAACCGCTTTCTCATCGCAACGCATATTCCGGGTTGGTCCAACATCCTTGCGGACAAGCTCAGTCGCACCATTCTCTCCCCGTACGAGTGGTCTCTCAATGCTCAAGTAGCGAAACGTATCTTCGCACAGTGGGGGCTCCTTGTTGTGATCTCTTTGCTTCTCCCTTAAACACCAAGTGCGACAGTTTTTTCACTCTAATCCTACCTCCAGGGGATTCCCCGAGAGACGCTCTGGTGCATGCTTGGCCTCCCGGTCTTCTTTACGCATACCCCCCTCTGCCTCTGATGCTCCAGGTGCTTCAGAAAGCCTCTCGGTTGGGGTGCAGAATGATCCTCGTAGTCCCATTCTGGCCTCGACAGATCTGGTTCCCTTACCCTAAGGTCTCATTCAGTGAATCCACCTTGGATTCTAGATCCCATTCCGGATCTGATATCACACCCATCGAACCTACCAACTCCGAACCTGGACAACTTGACGCTCACTGCTTGGCTGCACCAGTTCCACTCCTAATCAGGACTCCCGGTATCTCGTCCCCAGTTAAGGCCATTCTGGTAGCGGCTCATAAACCCTCTACCAGGAAAATTTACCGCAGTAAATGGAAGCGCTTCTCCATTTGGGCGGAGCAGCAAGGTCTAGATCCCTTCACGGTTCCCCTTCCTTTGGTTCTAGACTTCCTTATTACTCTCTTTAATGATGGCGCCAGTAGTTCCACGGTCATAGTTCAGCTAGCGGCCATTTCCCATTACCATGTTGGTCATGACTCTGGGCCTCGTATGTCTGCCAAGTTATGTAAAGTCTTCCTAAAAGGCGCCTTTCTGCTTAGACCCCCTGTCAAGGAGACGGTTCCACCGTGGGATCTTTCTTTGATTCTTTAGGCCTTGACCGCTCCCCCCTTCGAGCCTGCGGCCACTGTAGATCTAAAATTCTTGTTTCTTAAGACTGCATTTTTAGTAGCCATTACTTCAGCTAAGAGAGTTTCTGAACTGCAAGCCCTGTCCATGAAACCGCCTTACTTGGTCTTCCATCCGGACCGGGTGTGCCTCAGGATCAATCCCTCCTTTCTTCCTAAGGTAGCTTCGGAAGCGAACATTAATCAGTCCATCAACCTCCCTGTTTTCTTTCCTAAATATCAGAACAAAGGTGAATACAAGCTGCATTCCTTGGATGTTCACAGGCAGCTTCATTTTTATCTTAACAGGACAGCTGGTCATAGGCAATCCGACCAATTGTTCATTTCCTTTGCCAAATTCAATCTGGGTAAACCAATTTCCAAAGTCTCCTTGTCACGCTGGATTTCCCAGTGTATCCTATTAGCTTACCAAGCTTCTGGGAGGTCCGCACCGGTCCATGCTCATTCGACCCGGTCTGTTTCTACCTCAGCGGCCTTTAAGGCTAGGGTTCCTCTGGATGACATTTGTTCAGCAGCCACTTGGGCTTCATCTCATACCTTTATTTCTCATTACAAGCTGGATATCACGTCTAGAAGTAGAGCATCCTTTGGCTCCGCGGTGCTCCGGAATATCCTTCCATGATGGCCGCCCAAGACTCAGGTAGCTGGGGACTCTGTCCCACAGGTTGCTGACAAATTAATTCTCCTACTTCAGATTTAGAAGTTATGTACTTACCATAACGTTCCATCTGAGTAGGTGGATTCATTTGTCTGCAACCAACCCGCCCTCCTCTCCCCCTGGCCTTGTCAGTTTCCTGCATAGGATGTATTACCCTTTGGTTAGGGTATTTGGTACAGGGCAAACTCGATCTGAGGTCATGTAGGGAGAGCAAGGCATTATGGGTGAGGGGAGGAGCTAGGAGCTCGGATCCGTAGCTGGATAAACCATGCCGGTTCGGATCCGATATCGGATCCATACCCACAGGTTGCAGACAAATGAATCCACCTACTCAGATGGAACGTTATGGTAAGTACATAACTTCTAATTTTTGGATGTTAATATAACCAGGAATAGTGATCCTATTTTTGTCTACTAAGGTACTTCGCAAATTCCCCCAATATAATTCACTCCTCCACGCCACCACCTTTCATCCTCCTCACATTTGTCGCAACATTCCAAAAACCCAGTTTATACAAGGTAAACGTATCTGTTCTGATGAACAGGCTTATAGTTTTTTGTAAGCATGACCTCATCACTAGATTTAAGAATAGGGGCTATGGTACTGGTTCCGTACATAATGCTGTACATCATGTTGATGGTTTAGACAGGCCAGACTTGCTTCAATACAAGGATAAAAATTGTACTGATGATACAGTCATCCGTTTTTTGACTACTTATGGCCACAATACCAATTCACAGTGTTAACCAACATTGGAATATTTTGTTGGCTGATTTTACATTATCTACAATTCTGCAAACTAGATGTCCCTTTACTTACAAAAAAGGCAGAAATTTGGGCTCTCTTTTCAACCATTACAAACATTTCCTACCTTCCAATTTGTCTTTGTCACAATCAGCTATTTCAGGTGGCCGATTAGTTGGTTGCTTCTCTTGTGGGCACTGTTCCTATTGCAGTAAACTTATGAAATCCACCTCTTTTAGCCATAAAAACACCAGTCAAGTCTTTGATATAGGTTTTTATGCCAACTGCCAATCTGATTGGGTTGTTTATCTTGCCACATGTCATTGTTCATCCTTTTATGTGGGACAAACCTCTCGTCCGGTCAAATTCAGAATGGGTGAACATTTTAGTGAGATCAGACACCACAAACCAACCAATGCACTTTATAAACATACTTTGGTACATCCAAGTGCTTCCTTTAATTTTATTATTATTGACAAAATTATTGCACACAGATCAAACAAAATGGGCTGAGATGACATACTGAACAGAAAAGAAAAAAAAGTGGATTATTAAACTCGGTCGATTATTATTCCCTCCAGGTCTTAATGAGCACCTATAATCACTATTCATGTGATTAAATAATTCTATTATATAAATGAGTATTGCATTTGTTCTCCTTACACTGATGAAGGCATTGTTACTTTTGCCAAAACCAGTCTGATTTATACTCATTTTTTATATATGTAGTTTATACTACATTTAAATAAAGTAACTTTGGTGCTACAGCTGCTGGTCTTATTTGTGTTTTGGCAGTGGATAGAATACACACAAGTAGTTATATTAAACATAAGAATTGTAGACAGAAATCATAGGACTTAAGGCTGGAGAGGAAGAAGAGGAAGAGTGATACAGGAGGGAATAATAGAGCATGCCTAAGCAGTAATACTGGAGATGGAAGACAGGAAAAAGGGAGGATTTCATAAGGAAGGGAGAGGGTAAGTAAGAAAGATAATTGTCAGTTTGAGATTGCAAAAGGACAAAGAAACAGTGCAAATCCTGCTGCTAGGGTATCCACTATCATAGTTATGAAAGATGTAGGGGCAGTGGGCAAGTCATACAAAGCAGAGAATTCTGGCATGGGAAGGGAGAATTGTAAATATGTATATAATTATGTTGGGAGGAAGGAAGGGTATGTAGGGGTTATACAGGACAGCAGCAAGAAGGAAAGACTTGGATTTAACAGGGATGAGAAGACTATACATTTGTACCACACAAGAGAAAGAGTAAAGAAGCAAAGTAAAGATAAAAGCGAGAACAAGTCAAAACAGGTAGGAAGAATGGGGGAATGGGTGATCCTACAGAATGAAGGGGAAAAATGGTTTTGAGATGTTTACAAAAGATGAAGGGGCAGATATTGGCCCTTCAGAAAAATCTTCTTACTCAAGAAGATAGACTGTTGAGGGACAGGGAAAATAACTTGGTAGCAAACATGTCATGGTGAGGGGAAAAATGGAGAGGTACAGTACTGTTAATTCAAAAGATAATGTATTTTATAATACAGGATAAAAAAGGGCAGATATCCAGAGTTAAAGGGAATCTAGAAGATAAAAAGGTACCCATTGTGACAGTATACTTTCCACAACAAGCAAAAGCAAAAAGGAAGATACTAGCAGAAACTGTAAAGTTTCTGGAAGGAATGAGCATAGTAATAGGGGACTGGAACATCTTCATAAATAGTAAGGATGTAGATGGAGGGGGCAAGGAGGAGGCCGTTAGCGAAAATTAGATTTTTTAGAGACTTCTAGGGTCACTGGTGTGACGCCCCACCACTGGCCCAGTAATCAAGGAGCCTCAGTCCTCATCACTAGCACCAGTGGGGGGGACATATATTGGGAGGATGATAGGTACATACACAATTTTTCCAGATGCAGCTTTCTGCATCAAGTGCAGTTTCCCTTAAGAGCACACAGAGACCACAGTCAGTCCGGGGCTGGTTTCTCCCTCTTTCTCTGGATCCCCAGTAAGACTCCCCGCTGGCACAGCTATAGAGTTGAGATCTCAACAGAGCGGCCATGACCTCCAACACACTCTGTCCAGCCAGTAGTTTGTGTGTCTGCCCAAGTAGCTGACACACACACACACACACACACACACACACACACACACACACACTTGGAGATTTGTTTTATGCACGCACACACACACACACACACACACACCTGGGAAAGGCTGGCACAGGTTTAATAGCTATGCCCAGACTACAAGATAGTTATTGCTACCAGCAGCCAACTCTTTATCAGCTACATTAAGGCCCGTAACAAAGGGTGTCTAATCTTACTGTGTAATGTTACTATCAATACAAACGGTAGTTTGACCAAGAGCAAGGCTATTAGGAGTGGCCTACACAGTGTCACCAAATAAATGTGCAGGTACTCTCAGAGCTTAAATATGTTTAGACAGACCAGCCACAATGAAAGGTTTAAATATATTTAATAATAAATAAAAGAACAAGATAATACTAAATATACATTTACAGTAAAATCAGAGTTCAAAATTACAGGAAATGTTTAAAACATTGCAGGACAGTCTCTAGTAAAGAAAGAAAAACATCTAGTTGTGCGTGTGTATATATATATATATATATATATATATATATATATATATATATGTGATGGAAGCCACCCAAAGTTCCAACCAACTGTGAATGTAGATAAACCAGCGTACCCAAATGGAAAGGAGCTGAAACGCCGACGCAAACAAATTCACGTATCCAGAAATGCTTGAGATATGGAACACCTCTTAAACGACAGATGACAGATAAAAGTTTTCAAATCCACACACTGAAGTAAAAATCCAAAACGACCATTCGGTTCAAAATGCAATGAAAGTATTTTAATGTGAGCGCTTTCACGGCTGGTGAACGCCGCTTCATCAGACAAACAGTTAATATCTGAGAGACAAGGATTTAAATACAAAGTATCCTGCTCTCAGCCAATCAAAAACAAGCAAATTCCATTTGGGTACGCTGGTTTATCTACACACACACACACACACATATATATATATATATATATATATATATATATATATATATATGTGTGTGTATATATGGGTACGCTGGTTTATCTACACACACACACACACACATACATATATATATATATATATATATATATATATGTGTGTATATATATATATATATGTATATATATATATATATATATATATATATATATATATATATACACACACACACACACACACACACACACACACACATACTGACTGATAGGAGATTAGAACCCCTGCCTACCTACTATTACACACTACAGCTCACAATATTAGTTGCACGCGCCACTGGTTACATTTGGTTAAGGTAAATTAAGCTTTGCTATATTCCTGACTATTGTTTAGAGCAGCAAGGCAGATATGGTGAATAGATCCTCTAGCTGATGTCAAGTCAAAGACAGAGTACAGAATGCTGTCCCTCTCTCTGTGAGTTCTTAAAGTAATATCTCAAATATTACAGCTGGGATAGCTTGCAGAATGACATTCTTGTCATCCGACTCTATCCCAGGTAACCCCCCCCCCCCCTTGCTGAAAGCTAGAAGTATTTAGCATCTACCTATGAAAATACATACACAAGGGCTTTCCCTCAGATCTTTGCAGATCCTGGAAGTCTTAAAACAATAAACACTTCCAAGACAATACAGAAAACTTCTCAGCACAGACATTGGGTCTGTTGCTGCACTGAAACTGAGAGAGAACATCTTTTTATGACCTGGCCATAAAGTTTAATTTCAGCTATTTTTCTGAAGTTAACCTCTTGTGTTCTAGTTTCCAGTAGTGTACGTACACTTCTGTTCTATTCCGGTAGGATACACTGTGGATACATTTCAAACAGCACTTTGTAAAATACCACTTCAGCACACATGTCTGTACATACAATCGTATATGACATACAGCTCCAATACACTTGTATCACAGACATCTTATATGGATCATGTCGATGTTCACAAATGACATGCAATTTACAGAATTCCAGCTAGCTGTGCTGGCAGTACCTCCTTTGTCACATTTCTTCCCTACCTTGTAGACTCAAGCTAGTTTTTCAAGTAAGCCTTGAGAAACTTTGCTTGAGAGGGATGATTCTATCTGGGAATACCTTACCCCATTCTCTGCCTTGAGACCCCCTTTGCTTTGGCATTGCTAACCCCACTGCGGTGCTTCATTGTCATATCTGCCTGCAGCCCTAGGGTCCACCTTAGTAACTTGGCATTTTGCTGGCTGGCTTGATCTAGCCATGGTAAGGGATTGTGGTCTGCAACTACAGTGCGTTTCCTTCCACACACAGAAAGCTAAAGTTTCTGCAGTGCTTACACTATGGCTAGACATTCCTTTTCTGTAGCTGCATAGCATTCCTCCCTGGGTTGGAGCCTACGGCTGAGATATACCAATGGGTGGTCTTCTCCCTCTGAGGAAACCTGGTTGAGCACAGCCCCCACCCCATGGTTTGAAGCATCCACCTGCAGAAAAATTATTTGCTGTAATCTGGACTGGCTAGCACAGGAGGTCCTCCCAAAACTCCTTTAAGCTTCTGGAATGACTGCTCACATGGTGGGGTCCACACTACGTTATCTGGCCTGTTTTTCTTTGTCAGATCTGTGAGGGGAGCAGCTATGGTACTTTAATTGGGGACAAACTTTCTGTAGTACCCTGCTGTCCCCAAGAATGCCCTCACCTGCTTTTTGGTAACAGAAGCAGGCTATGCCTGAATGGCTTCCACTTTTGCAGGTTCTGGCCTGATCATACCACTCGCCACTCTGTCTCAGGTAGGATACCTCTGCAATACCCACCTGACACTTACTGGGCTTAATGGTCAACCCTACCCTCTATAGTCTGCCCAGCACCTCCTTGACATGCTGAACATGCTCTTGTCAGGAATGGCTGTAGATGGCAATATCATCCAAGTAAACAAGGGTGAAATCTCCTGCTAGGCTACAATCTTCTAGCCTCTGGAAAGTCGCTGGGGCAGTTTACATCCCAGTACAAGCTGAAAGGTGTTATAAAGGCTGACCTCTCTCTAGCGCTTGGAGTCAAGGGCACCTCTGTCAGTCAGTATTTCTTTTGCAAAACCTACCCTGCTGAAAATCTCTAACAAAGCATTTGCCACCATTTCTGCCTCCGTGGAGGACAGAGCCACCACCTCGGGGTATGTGGTAGCATAATCTACTACCACTAGGATATACTTCTTCCCTCTTCCCTGTGGAACTTAGGGTACTCAGAGGCCCCACAATATCCATACTACCCTCTGAAATGGCTCTTCAGTCACAGGCAAAGGCGTCAAAAGAGCCTTGACCTTGTCTGCTGCCTTGCCTACTTTTTGGCACTGCTCACAGGACCTGCATTACCCTGTTACATCCCTGGAAATCCCAGGCCAGCAAAAGTTCTGCATAATACGTCTTTTGGTACACTATATGCCCATATGACCTGCAAAAGGAATGTCATGGGCTATGGCTAGAAGTGCCAGACAGTAGGCTGTGAGCATTACCAACTGCTGTATTCTCTCACCCCCTAGCCCTCTCTCAGGCATCCACTCTCTCTACAGTAACCCTTTGTCCCAGTATACAGATTCCTATTTAGAGTCAGGTGCCTCACTGGCTACTTCCCTCAGGTCTTTTAATGTAGGGTCTGAGTGCTGAGCTTGCCTCAACTCACTCTTTGTAACCTTTCCCAGCTGCCCTTCCACAGGAAGTCTGGTTCTCTGACAGCAGTGCCTTACTGTTAGCTTGGGTACTACTACTCATCCCTGCCCTTGCAGTCAGTCTGGACAAGGGAACATCGGTACCCACAAGCACCTGTTGCTCACCTTCAGTCTCACTGCTACCAGGGTAGCTCCCTCTTGAAGTAACCACCACACCAGCCCTGGCTTCAAGAATGCGGTCTGTCTGGGTCCCCCCAGGCTACCAGATCCACATGCTTGTCTGCAAGCCTGTCTGTGTGCAACTACATGCACACAAAGGTACTGCATTATCAAAATCATTCCCTATCAGGACATCTGCAGGGATATCCTCAAACACACCTACTTGCTTGCTTCCTTTTCCACCCTCCCAGTCAAGGTGAACCCTAATCAAAGGTATTTGGAATGGGTCCCTCCTAAAGGTCTGACTGGAGTAGACTGCCCAAGCAAGTAGTGCTCCTCTGTAAGCATTGCAGGCTTCACAATGTTTAGATCAGAGGCTGTCTGTCCCTTAACAGTGGCCTGTATCCCATCTACTAAGATAGGATATAACCTGTTGTCATAGTTTGGTACCCTTGTTGCCTCCAGACAACTTACTAGTGGCATTCTGTCATTCCCACTTGCTGGCTTTCCCACATTTTGTTGCCCACCTTGCCTCCATGAACATCTATATGCTACATGGCCCCACTGGTTGTATTTAAGACATTTAATTCTTGGTCCTGGACATGTACCTGGACTAGAGACTTCCCCTGTTATTGGCAGACCCTGTTGGGGCTGTTTAGGCTGCCCACCATGGGTTCCCTTAGACCAGTGAGTAGCACTGGGCATCCCTTTCCTGTGCAGTGATGCACTGCTTGCTATGTATAGGTCTCCCTTTTTCCCCAACTCATCTGCAGTATTACATTCCCTATCTGCTAACCAGATTCTCATGTCCTCAGGCAAAGTGCTAAGGTCTTGTTCCCTCACCCAAAGGTCTGCCAGCCCTTCAAAAGTGGTGACCTGTCACCCACTCGCCCATCTATAAAAATAAGTGGTTATTTCACACACACTTTCATCTGCCGTGCGCCTATGCTCACAAGCCTTTTTTCTATAAGCTTCAGATCTTAACTTAAAACACTCTAATAAACAATTTTTAACGGTAGTATAATTTAAGTAATCAGTATCCGACAGTTTAGAAATAGCAGTTACAGCTTTACCATGGAGTAAGGGGGTCAGGAACCATACCCAGAGCCCTTGGTCAACATTATGCTGTTTACATACCCTTTCAAATATATGAATAAAACTATCAAAGTTATCACCCTCTGTATATTGTCGAAGAAATTTTTTGACATTTGTTACATCTTTGGTTCGATTATTTCCTTCCCCATTACCTCCATGACCCTGACAAAGAGTCAGCATCTCCTTTTCATGTTGCCTTTGTCTGTTATTTTTCTCAGCTTCCAGACGTCCCTGTTGTTTCTAATTCCATCTGTTTCTCTTGCTGCAGTCTCTCTGCTGATGCTAGTTCCAAACGTTTGGCATCCAGTTCAACTCTGTCTAAATCCAGATGGATTTTTAAGTCCTCTGTGGAAAGGTTGAACTGTCCATTTTATGAGAGTTGTACATCCCCAAGGCCAGTTTGATTGTCCTGGTTGCTATTCTGTGATACAGCTGTGGTTAAGGCTGCAATTGTTTCTGCTTTAGTCAGGTTGACATGCACCAGTCCCTTGGCCTGGCACATTTCAGCCAACTGACTCCTTGTCATACTCCTCTGCTGACATCCTTGCCTGTTCTTCCTGACTGACTAAGCTAACAAGAAATAAAACTATTGTAATTTAAAACTCTGAATGTTCACTGTGTGGCTGATTGAGAATACAAACACCTTCTTCAGTGACCACTGTTTACAGGCTACAGGAGTTCAATATCCACACCACTGAATCCCTGTATGTGATGTGGTGATCCCACCACTGCCAGCCAATAAATGTGACACCCCACCACTGGACCAGTAATCAAGGAGCCTCAATCCCCAGCACTAGCACCAGTGGGGGACGTACATTGTGAGGATGACAGGTACACACACAGTATTTTCCAGATGCAGCTTTCTGCATCAAGTGCAATTTCCCTTAAGAGCACACAGAGATAACAGTCATTCCGGGGCTGGTTTCTCCCTCTTTCTCCAAATTCCCAGTAAGACTTCTCACTGGCACAGCTATAGAGTTGAGATCTCAACTGAGCGGCCAAGACAAGACTTCCCGCACACACACTGTCCAACCTGTACGTCGTGTCCATGCCCAAGTAGCTGACGCACTCACACTTGGAGATTTGTTTTACACACACACCTGGAAAAAGCTGGCACAGGTTTACTAGCTATGCCCCCTTCTGCCCAGACTATAAGGTAGTTATTACTGCCATCAGCCAGCTCTTTATCAGCTACTTTAAGACCCTTACCAAAGGGTGCCCAATCTTACTCTGTAATGTTACTATCAATGCAAATGGTAGTTTGACCAAGAGCAAGGCTATTAGGAGTTGCCTACACAGTGTCAACAAATAAATGTGCAAGTACTCTGAGCTTAAATATGTCTAGACAGATCAGCCACAATGAAAGGTTTAAATATATTTAATAATACATAAAAGAACAAGACAATAATAAATATAAATTTACAGTAACATCAGAGTTCAGGATCACAGGAGATATTTAAAACAACATTGCAGGAGATTCTCAAGTAAAGAAAAACATCTAAATTAAGCTTTGCTATATTCCTGACTATTAAAGAATTATACTGTACTTTTCCTACACTGACTGACTTAGCAAGGCAGATGTGGTGAATAGATCCTGTCGCTGATGTTGTCGGGTCAAAGACAGAATACAGAATGCTGTCTCTCTCTCTCTCTCTCTCTCTCTCTCTCTCTCTCTCTCAGAATTCTTAAATTAATATTACTGCTGGGATTACTTGCAGAATGACATAATTTCTTGTCATCTGACTGTATCCCAGGTAAAACCCCCCACTGCTGAAAGCTAGCAGTATCTAGCATCTGCATATGAAAATACATACACAAGGGCTTTCCCTCAGATCTTTGCAGATCCTGGACGCATAAAAAGAATCAAACACTTCCTAGACAATGCAGAAATCTTCTCAGCACAAACATTGTAGTGTTGACAGACCATACAATGTTAAATAATAGATAGGCGTAGATAAGGGGCTGAATAGACAGTTGGAGATTCTAGCCTGTTTAATAGCACTTGGACAAGAGAGAACTTGGCTGGGGCAAATATTGGAGAGAATGATAGGGGAAGGAGAGGAAGAGACAGGTCAGAGTTAGGACTGGAGGAAAAAAATTGAGAGGAGATGCAAGCATGACTTAAGGAGAAATGAAGCATGAGTAACTATAAGAGGACGGTGATGGTTGAGTTGAGGGGAATTTCAGAAAACTAGGAGAGAGCGGTGCATAGGAGAAGAGAAAGATAAGGAGAGGGAAATGGTGAATAATGCTAGGCTGGGAACGTACACGTGTGGGATAAGAGAGTGGTGATAGAAAGGGTATACTTTAGTAATAATGCCAAAACAACTAAAACACTTGCAGTTAGACAAAGACAACAAAAATAAAAAGAAGAATCTGCAGAGTACAAACTAATAAAGTGAATTGGATAGAAAGAACATTGGAGGAAATACTGCAAGGATTTAGTGACTAGAGAAGCTATACACTAGAGAAGAGGGCACTGTAAACAGAGGAGAACAGGAAGAACAGTGGAGAAAACCCCACAGTTAAAGTGGAACTGGAGGTTGAAGGAAATTTGGTTCACCCAGTAGATGGGGAAGGCATCTAGAAGGTGTGGGATATAAATAGTAAAAGGGAAATCCTCAGGAAATGACTGCTTCTTCATAGAGCTTTGAGAGTTGAGGAGAAACTGCATAATCAATAGTTCTATTTAATGAGGTTGAACAGGCCTACAGTCCACCTGAATCCTCGAGTCAAGCCATACTATTAGGGATACACAAGCAAGGGAAGATCCTGCTGACCCCATTCTTCTATAAGACAGTTTCAATACTAAACATTTACTACAAGTACTTTATGCAGATAGTAGCCAATAGATCAAGATGCTACCTAAGGTAATACATGGAGAGCAAATATGGATCTGTTGGGGACAGATGCAGTGGACTGTCTGAGTAGGGCATTGCTGATACTGCTGGATGCACAGGATAGAGGAAAAAGACTAGAGTGTGGTATCTTTGGAGGTGGTGAAGGCATTCAGTACAGTAGAATGGGACTGTGTTTGGGAGGTAATGGAAGGCTTGAGGATTCCCAGATAGAAGTAGATTGCAATATTGAAGACATGCTGTAGAGAGACAAGAGCAAAAATTGAAAGTCAGGTAGAGGTTGTCAAAAAAGGTACATAGTATATATAGAAAGGACAGAAAGGCAGGATTATCACCTCTCACCACTACTGTTCATGATCTACCTGGAACTGTCAGAGCAGACACTGAGGGAATTTGCTGTCAGACTACATCAGTGGCAGATGCTGATTTCCTTCTTTACAGATGATATTAACCTTCACTTATCCAGGAAATGACTGCAAACATTATTGGAAACCTTAAATAGGTTTGGGAGGAAATCGTGGTATAGAGTAAAGGAGGAAGAAAAAACAGGCAGTTGCAATGAATGTCACGGATGAGAGTAGAGAAAGATGGGAAAATGAAGAAATTTGGAATCAGGAAATAAAATACTTGGATGTATGAATTAAAACTAATATGAAAGACACTGTGAATGCAACATACAATAAAGTATATAAATGAATAAGGATGCAGTTTCAAAGACGGGGCCTATAAAACTGATGCAAAACTCAAATTGAGGCCAGCACCATATAGTGAGATAAATATAATATATTTAGTGCAGAAAGGTAAAAGCCATAAAATCAGACCGGTTTCGGCCCCAAGACCTTCTTCAGTGATAACCCTGATAGCCTATAAAACTGAACATTGGCCAGAGAGTGCAGGTTATACAGATGTGGGTATTTCCCGCAGTTGTCTTGTGGGGACTTCCTAGTCCCAAAATGTTAAAGAAGGCTAAAGTCTTGGGACTGCTTATCATATGGAGGAAGATTTAGGTTGTTCTGGGGTGCAGTCATAAAAGTGAAGTCTGTGGGGAGATTGGCAGTCCTGGATATAAAGAATTTTATATAGGAGAGAAATTTGAATGGGAATATCAGGAGTAGTAAGTAAGTGGAATAAAGTTCAAAGAAGTCTCAGAGAATAAGAAGAGGAGTTACCAGAAATAAAGGCAGTAGAAGGGAGAAAGGAAGAGGGGAGGAAAACAGGAGTGCTAAGGGTAGTAGGACGATGACAAATGGACAGGAGAGCAAAGGGAAAAGTGGGAAAGAATAGAGAGAAAGGAATGCCAAATGCTTTTGAAACTTCCAAAATATGTATCCAAGTCAGGGAAGCTTAAAACATTGTCATTGAAGTATCTTCACAAATATTTTTATACTCCAGTAAAATTGACAAGGATTTTTCCAGGCTTGGATGGGATTTGTTGGAGATGATGTGGGGAGGGGAGAGAGACATATGGACTCACATTTTGGATTTCTGGGAAGCTGTCAGGGTTTAGAGAACAGATACAATTGGCAGATCATATATTGCTAGGAATAGGGACAGTGACTAAGAGGCTGTGCATGTTGGGATACAGTTCCAAAATAAAAGAAGATAAGGAACTGAGGACAATTTTAATAATAGCCAAATAGGTATAACAAGGAGATGGAAGCAAGTAACTTCAAAAGCAGGGGTGGATGTTAAGTAAATAATGAGTTAAATGAAAGAGATGGAAGGTGTAAAGGAGCATGATAGGAAAGGACAGGGGCATGTTAAAATTGGGGAAATGGGAAAATGACCATTTAGTAGGAAGTAAGTTAAGGAAGACCTAGAATGCATAATGGAGCGAAGGGCATAATGGACATAACCTGGAAAATGAGACAAGGGGATACAGCCACGACATAACTATATTTAGGCACATTTGGTACCAACATAAGGAGGATGATCAAGGGGCATGAGAGGTACTGTATTTCATACTAAGCACACTAGTCTATCAGGTGATTATCTTACCCCCTAGATGTATTGCTGCTAAAGCAGATGCATTATAGGGTCTAATTAAAGTAATAGCATTGGTGTAATGGTGGTATTCATTGGATAACATATATAGGAGGAAGTAGAAAGACATAGTAGAAAGCTGTAACTCGGAACGTTGAACGTGTACAGAAAAGATAGCAGTGAGGTAGTATAAGAAAGAAGCATTTTCAGTATAAGGATTTAAGTTGTCTGTCTTCCCAAGAGGGAAGGGATGTAAATAGTTATAAGTGGTTGTCAGAAAACAACTGTTTAACCAGTAATTTCCTGAACTCACTCATATTATCCAAACTCTCATTTATTTCCATCTTAAGCTGTGCTGCTGTTCCTGTTCTTGATTTGTAAACTTCCACATCCTCTGCAGCATTTTAACTTTTGCCATTCCTTAAGTATTTTTCACTTTTCTCCCACATTTGTTTTCCCTTACTTCCATTGTATTTTTTAAGTGCTATGCAGTATCTGTCCCCTCTGGGTCCGGTCTTATCTTTTCTAATTACTCAAATTTTACCAAATGCTCAGTCTTTGAATTCTCAGTCAATAAATAAGGAAGCACCGCTGTCTAGCTTTTATTTTCTTGTATCTTTATCTGAACTGTTATAAATGCATAGTCTGATATTGTAATTGGAGGAGTCTTGAGCCTTTCTACCAAATGTACATGCTGCTATGATATAAAGCTTCTATCAACCCTAGACCAGTTATTATATCTTGGAGAATAATGTATACATTTCCTGTGAACTGTTGCTGTTGAAATAATGTCCTCCATACTAAATATATTTGCATGTATGTACTTTTTTTTTTTTTTAATTTGCCCTTTCTATTTAGAGTTTCCCATCTAGGGCCCCCTGACAAATACTCACTGTTGCAGACTAAATTCCAGCCTCTGTTCATAAGGAAAATACCTTTCTGAAAACATAATTTTTCCCAGAATTCTTCTAACTTTCATAACTGAAGTCTGAGGTGGAATACAGATACAGGTAGATGCAAATGTAAAATCATTTCCCTCCGAATAAATCCTCACTGCATCATATTTTCCATTGTCTTTTTTCTTCTCTCTCTTTCTGCAACAGTTGGCACCCCCTGTTCCTAATCAATATAATGCGTTTGTTTTGTCCCTGATACTCTATCAAATATCCAGACTTGAATCCTGTTTTTCTAAAACTAATATGTTAATTTATGTGCATGTGTCTCTTTTGCAACATGAAAATTTTACACTATGGATTTCTTAAGATAATTCATTATTATGGAATTTTCAAGATGACTTCACACTGATCATCATGTTGATGTGAGCTGTCCCAGTGTGAAAACAGAAACTGCAAAAATAAAATAAAAAACAGTGAAACTGTCAGTTTGGGTAAAATTCAGTCACTGGGTACTAATTACACTGTTTGGATGCCAGCAAAGAACAAATTTTGAAGAACCTGGGAGAAAATCAACCAGGAAAGGAAAAGAGAAAACACTGATTATGAAGAAAAGTGCAAAAAGCAGTTTGTTTCAGCTTCAGTACAAGAGATGGTTTCTAATAATTTAAAGGAAAACCATACCAAAGGCACTCGGGTTTTTAAGGTAAATAAAACGCTGAAAGAATATCTCGACATAAATTTAAAAAATCAGGAAAAAATAGAAGAACCTTTAACTAGCTGTTCAGATGAACTGATAAAACTAAAAAAATAAACATTGAAATGAAGAAGTCTGACTGAGCATGAGACTTCTTAACAAAAATTGTTTAAAAAATAGAAGACAGTGCACACAGGGTGAACATTAGATTTTCTACTATACCAGGGAAAGTGAACGGAACAAACTTTATTAGTTTTGTGAAAGTACAAATAAGCAACTCGATTGATATTCCATAGCACAAGTTGTTAATTAAAAGGGCACTTTATGTGCATGTTCCAAACCTGGCCATCAGAAAGCAGCTAAAACATATATTAGTAAAGGTGTAATTTTACCAGCAGAAAGGGAAAGCATTAACAAAATGGAAATAACAGTATTTGTGGAACACGATTATTCACTGTGCACCAGGCAGAAGAGAAACAAATTTGTCCCAGCAGTGAAAGAATGTTGAGGTGCAGATGTCATTCAAGCTGCTTTATCCAGTTGACTTCAGAGTATTTGTTCCTGGAGGAACAAAAACATTCATGTAAAACAGGCTAAGGAGGAGAAAAAAAGTTTATCCAGCAAAGAGTGAGCCCCCGAGCAGAAGGGGATGTGTCTTGCTTCTAGCAAACTGCATAACCCATAGACTTTACCAGTGAAACCTTTTCCATCATACCAAAGGAAAATAACTGAGAGACTGAAGAAAACAAAGGATCTGACCTGAAGAATTACGAATACCTTAGACTTATTCCAGAGACTGTTGTTGGGAGATGGAAATGATCAGGAAGAAGACCAAAAACATTGAAATTAGTGAATAAATGGGAGACTGTAAAGCATATTTCCCACTGGATATAGGAATAGACACGTGGATTATGAATTTCTAAGAAAAAGTGTTAATTGTGCTGATTTTGTTAAACTTGAGAGTGAACTGTAAAGGATATATCCCACTTTGCCATTAATATTTAGAAGGGCACTGAAGGGAATGATGAAGTAACTTTTAGAAAAACAATTTTTGTTCATTTATATTTGTTTAAAGATTGCATGGTGTAAATTGGAAGTCATGTTGTAAAGCAGTTTTGCATAGTCGTTCAGTCAAAGATATTTTAAATGTGAGGAGGCTAGTTGAATTAGTGAGTGCTGTATATGTTAAATATGTTGAACAGATCCTTGTAGTAAGGTGCAGTATTTTTTCATCCTTGGAGAATAAGATGCCTCCCACTTTTAAGGGAAAACATTAAACCACTGGAAAAACTGGTAGTTTTTGAGGATTGGACATGGACTGTAGTCAGTCTCATTTGAGACTTAATCAAGCACTTATGTCTTTAGCAATCAGTACTTTATTGAAAAATAGAACATATTAAATAGATGAGCGCTTTCACCCTTAACGCTTCTTCAGATCTAGCACCAGTTTACATGATATACATTATTTATATATGCTTTAAGACATAGTTGTCAATTCATTCAAGCCAGGATCATAAATTTACGCTATAAGCTGTTTGGCCAAGCTTAAAGTTGGATAGGTCTCCTCTTTCATCTCTGTTCGCATTGTCTACTCCTAATAGGTTATAGCTTATGTGCTGTATTCCCATCCTGTGTATCTAGTGTCTAATTGATAAGACACTTTAGATATGTATTGTCACTGTCTATGCAAATCCATTAGTACAATTTATCTGTGATGCAATAAGCAGATGTTTGCCATATTAAAAATGGGCAACAAGTACTAACAAATGTGTGAAAGCTAGTAAAGTTATGACTCGAGTGTTATGCTGTTAAAATCATAGTTGCAGCTAGTCAGGACACGTGAAATGTCTAGCTGTCCTTGTGGCTAGAATCATCTACCTTGTATCCTTTGTCAAGTAATGTGCTACTCGTTTAATGAAAAGAGAAATATATCTAGTGAAATATATCTAGTGAAATCGGTTATAAGTAGCATGCCAAGAAGAACTCTGCTCGTGTTAGTTCTTGCATAACTTAATGATTGTGTTTTGTGTGGAATTTAGGTAATTACCCCTTATTTTTCAGGAGTGTACGGCCAGATTAATGTCCTTGGTTTAAGCAGTAGACAAGGAAATTTTAAGAAAATGGATTGAACAGTAACACAGGATGATGAAAGGCATGGAAAATGGTATGTTTCTTGCTTGTGCAAAGGTATTACATCTTTTTCCCCATTAGTGAGCAGTCTACCAAGGGAAGTCTGTACGTTATGTTCTGAGGGAAATTTATAAAGATTCTTTCATGCATCTGTCTGCACAGTTGTTAACTTCCCTCCCCAAAATTACAAACTACCTTTACTTGGACATGAACTGTCTGCAGGAGCAAACAATTAATCTTGAGAATTCTGAGCACTTTTTGCTGAGAGAAATGTAACGTATAAAGATACAGTGGCAAACAGTTTAGTGAAAAATTGTCGGTAGTGGAAGTGAATAAATAGCAGTAATCTCCCTAGCAGCCTTAATACTTTATTTTATGTAACATAACAGTGCACAATTTAGTTTAATGGTAGTTAGTGCGGTTTTTCTTAGGGATGAAAGTTAATGTTTACTGGAGACATGCAAGCTGTTTTTCCCTAGGAGGGGAATAGAGATAAAAAAGATCTGATAATAATTGGTGCAAGTAGGAGCATAAGCTGCACCATGCTTTAGTATGGGCAACCTTAATTTTAGATTAGGTAGTAGATGCAGTGCAGCTGCCAGTTTGAGGAGACTTATCAGGAAAATTAACTTAATTTGTTGAAAATGTACTTGGTTTTCACTTTGCTCTATGTTAAAAAGGGATGGGGATTCTGAAAATGTATTTTTTTTTTGTTTATTTGAAGCAAAAAGTCTTGAAAAATGTGACATAGGTTCAAATGGTGATGAGAGGAAGCAATTGTGCAAAAGATCAGGTTGTCTGGTATTAATGTGTACATGTAAGCCAAATGTTGGAAATACTCATTTGATGTATAATAGGTGTGAGTTATAGTTTTCTGTAATAATGGCTGTTCTGTTCATATTATCATGGAATGTAACTGGCCTTACAGGTACAGACAAAAAGAAGAGTATTGAATTGAGAAATTTAGGGTGCTAATAGCAATGCTGCAGAGAACATACTTGGATAGAAATGAGCTTCAGTTTGACAAAGAAAGGATTTCAGGATGGATATTTTTTAAACAAGTATGACATGGGCAATCTTATATAAAAGAAAATAAACCATACTGACACAATCTCATTTGGAAACATTATATATTACAAACCATGTTGACAGAACTGTAGCTGCAAACATTATACATCACTTATAACCAGTCATTGTTAGTCAGCCATTATATAGCTCATTCAATTCCTGCCTATTTTTAAATCTTGTTTCTCTTACACTTCCCATTTTTTCCTGTGTAATTTGCTCCTACCCTTTTCTTAAGATCTCAATTCAAGTTATTTTGTCTCTGTTATAATCTTTGCTATTTCTAGTAAAGTTAGTTTAAACATTGATTTCTGTTTTCCTGTAATTGCTTTTTTGGCAGCCATCATAATTAGACTCAGCAAGGCTTTACTATGTCTAGCAATTCTGATTCTGTATCATAGCTTAAAAAAAACATTTCCTTAGTTACACCAGTTTGCTCACCCAGCATCTCTGACAGAGCAGTCTGCAGGGAATCATCTTTAAAATTAGCCAGCTCGTTACACTCCCAGAAAGTATGTTTGGAGTATACTTGGGGTATAAAATTACTTACTTAAACACTTCCAAGCAAAAATCCTAAATCTTCTAGACTTTGTTGCATATTTGGGAAACATATGATGTCCTTCAAGGATGCATCTGCAGTCCTAACAAATGGGTTGTCCTGTCCACAGGCAGCCCTTCGGTCGGCCGGATTCCAAAGTCTGGGTCTGGCCTCGGCTGATGTCGCACTTCACCCGATGTCATAGCTGCAGTTCTTCGGGTATAAAGGTATCAGCCGACGCCATTTTCCCCAGTCTTTCTTGCCGCGTGGCACCCGAAGCAGAAGCTGTTCGCAAGTGCCGGTCGGTCAGAACCAGAGATTACTACTACCGAAGACTTCTAAAAAGCTAAGTACCCCGTTGGGGACTCTTTCTTGCCTCAGCCAATGTCAGAAAAAGTGATTAACTGTTTAACTTGTGGGAAATAAATACCTCATAAGGATTTCCACTCTTACTGCCTACCTTGTTTAGGCCCAGACCACGACGTAGCAGCTTGTCTAGCCTGTGCTTCTTTCAACCGACGGACACTTAGACGTCGGTCAGAATTTGCTGAGGAGTTTTTCGGCTCCACTTTTGCTTACAACATGCCGTCTGAAACTCCGACTTCGCAATTAGCTAAAAAGCGCAAGGAAGAGGACCGACACTCGCGGTCCGCGGTTTCGGCCGAAACCGCGGTTAAGTCAACCGCAAGTGTCTCGGTTTCGGCTGAAACCGAGTCCTCGGTTCTTCCTTCGGCCGAAAGCTTGCCCCCTACCGAGGCCTCTTCCAGCATGGCTGAATCTGCTACTGAAATCCCACCTGCCCTTGCAGGTTCACAGGATTTATCTGATACTATTCCTTTAGATATATCTACTCCTGCACGTGGAGCCGCTAGGCCCCCTGCATCCATGTCGATTAAGGCTTTTGCCAGGGCTAAAGCAGCAAAATCAACCAAGACTGTGCCTGCTAAGACCCCCTCTCACTGGCCTAGCTCTAGTACTCAAATGCTTAGTCTAGCAGAGGATCTCATTTCTTTGATCCGGGGATCCCAACCTCACCCTGACAGGGCCTCTCACCCACCTCCAGAGAAGAGGCCTAGAGCAGAGCCCCCTGAGCCAGTTTCTTCAGATTACTCCTCTGATGATTCAGAAAATACAAACCCTCCAGAGGGCCCTTATTCTCCTTATGAGGACTCTGATGCAGAAGACTCCATTCCTTCTGCCTCTCCGCCTGAGGAATTTTCTTTTGGGGAAACCTTGCATGCTATGAGGGAACAATTTCAATGGCAGGGCCAGGATTTTTCAGACTCTAGGAAAAGGCTTAGGATTTTTTTGCATTTGCCACAGCATAGGCCTTTAGCCATTCCTCCAGTACTTACTGTTGTGGGCCTTTAGCCATTCCTCCAGTACTTACTGTTGTGGATGATGCATTTAATGATGCTTGTACTGCTCCTGATTCACTTCCTCTGGCCCCTGCTAAGCCCAACAGGTACTACAGGGTTCCGGACACACATTATCATTTGTATAAGGCTCCTTTTGCAGATCCAGAAACTATTTCTCAGGGACCCAAGGCAGTAGCAGCTGCCTCTGCCAAAAAACCCCTCCCCTCTGAAAGGGAATCTAGGGCCTTAGAGAGATGGGGTAAAAAAGTTTATACTTCTGCTACTCTTTCAGCTAGGGCCTTAAACTGTCAATTCCACATGATTCAGTATCAGGAATTTATGTTAGATCAGTTAACTAAAAAACTGTCCTCGCCTGAACCATTAGACAAAAAATCTCTTCAGGAAATGGTACATAACATTCAGCAGGTCAGTAATCATTCCTTAAAATGCGGCTATGATGCACTGGAGGCTTCCTTTAGATCAGCTATGACTGGTACAGTGATCAGAAGGCATGCATGGTTAAAAGAGCAGTCCTTACCAGACCATGTTAGATCAAAGCTCCTAGATGCTCCCATGGATAAGCTCAATTTGTTTGGCTCCCCTGCACAGCAGGTGCTGAAGAAGGTGGAAGAGAAAGCAAAATCTGTCCAGAAAGTCAAGGATTTCTTACAGGTCCAGCCTCCAAGGTTTAGTAGGAACTGGCCTTCCAAGAATTGGTCCTTTCCAGACACCACCAGAGCACAGAGAGGCAGGAATAGGCGCCCAAGAGGCAGGGGTCAATCCAGAGGTGCCTACAGGGGACGTCAGTGGCAGCCTAACAACCAGCGAAGTACTGCCACAGATCCAGCCACTACCACTTCCACAGGACAATCACAGTGACTTGGCTCTGAGACCGCCTACCAGGGAACAACTAGAAGCACCCTTAGGCGGAAAGCTAGCCTTATTTTCAGTAAACTGGCATCACATCACGAGACAAATGGATTTTACAGACAATAGACCAAGGTTACAGGTTTCACTTCCATACTCTACCAAGGAAGAGAGGAATGCCAAACCTACCTCCAAATCAAAAGACAAAAGCTCTAGAACAAATACACCACTTAATAAGGATGAGAGCTATAGAAAAGGTACCGTCTATGGAACAAGGGCAAGGATTCTACTCCAGACTTTTCCTGGTGCCAAGAAAAGAAAACCAATGGAGACCTATTCTCGACCTGTCCGCTCTAAACACATATCTCATTGTTCCAAAATTCAAAATGCTGACCCTACAGCAGCTTCTTCCCATGCTGGGCAAGGAGTCTTGGCTGGTAACTCTAGATCTCAAGGAGGCATACCTGCACGTCCCCATACGACCAAATTGCAGAAGATACCTCAGATTTCTTGCAGGATCAGAGCATTATCAATTCTCAGCATTGCCCTTTGGCTTATCTACTGCGCCCAGAGTATTCACGAAATGCCTGGCATCAGTAATTGCTCATTGCAGGCTTCAGGGAATTCAAATTTACCCTTACCTGGACGACTGCCTGTTACAAGCGGACAACAAAAACAAATTAGCAAAAGATTTGGAAAAGGTCATTCATCTACTGCAAGCCCTGGGATACACAGTCAATATAAAAAAGTCAAGGCTGATACCATCCCAGAGGATAACTTTCTTGGGTGCAGAACTGGACACATCAAATCAAATGGCATCCCTCACAGCAGAAAAGCAGAAGCACCTTCCTCTCTATTTCATGGCATTAACAACGCAGAACCAGCTAACAGCAAGGAAAGTCCTGCAAGCCCTGGGTTACATGGCATCCTGCATAATATTGATTCCACATGCCAGACTACATATGAGGAAGTTGCAGTGGTACCTAAGGAATTCATGGTCTCAGCACAAGCACAGCCTAGAAACCCAAATTCCAATAATTCCATGCCTGAAGCAAGAATTCCAATGATGGGCTCAGGCCTGTCAATTGAACAAAGGACTGCCCTTCCACAGCCCTCAACCAAGCCAGACTATCACCACGGACGCCTCAGACCTCGGTTGGGGCACACATGCTGGACAAGTGCATACAAGGCTTATGGACTCAAGACCAGCTGAACCTACACATAAATCAAAAGGAGATGCTGGCAGTAAAACTGGCAATTCAGACATTCAGACCGTTTCTTCAACAGGGTCAATTGCTGATAAGGACGGACAACACCACAGTTATGTGGTACATCAACAAACAGGGAGGCACACATTCATACCCTCTATGCCAGATGGCAATGGACCTCTGGAACGTGGCCCTGAGCTTCAACATTCAGCTACAGGCAATATTTGTACCAGGAAAAGAAAATATACTGGCAGATATCCTAAGCAGAACTACCACGGATGCCCACGAATGGATGCTGCATCCAGACATCTTCAAATCCATTACAAGGAAATGGGGACTACCAGAAATAGACTTATTTGCATCCCCACACAACCACCAATTGAAAAAATGCTGCACAAGGGCATACCACCCACTTGCTTGGAAGGTGGACTCCCTATCTTTCAGTTGGAAAAACCTGACAGCATATGTATTCCCACCTCTTCCTTTGATGCACAAGGTGCTATTGAAGATCAAAGAAGACCGCCCAAGGATCATCCTGATAGCTCCAGACTGGCCGAGGCAGCATTGGTACCCATTACTGAGGAGTATGTCTCGGGAACAAATATGGCCTCTGCCCCTAGTTCCCTTACTGCTAACACAGAACAATTTCAAAACCCTGCATCCAAACCTAAAAACGCTGCAGCTAGCTGCCTGGAACATTGCATAAGACAAAATAACCCAGATTTATCTCAAAGGGTTAAAGACATTATCTTGGAGGCTCGCAGACCCTCAACAAGGAAAACTTACTCAGCAAAATGGAAAAGATATCTCATTTGGAGTGCAGCGAAAGGAGTAAATGTGTCACTGGTAAACATAGCTAACATCCTGGAATACTTGGCAGAGCTTTTCCACAATGGCCTGTCCTATTCTTCCATTAAGATTCATGCATCAGCTATTTCAGCAGAATACAACATGGACCCTCCAGTCTTCTCACATCCTCTACTCAGGCAGTTTCTGAGAGGAATTAAAAATGTAAAACCACCAAGGAAGCCACCATTGCCCGCATGGGACTTGAACTTTGTGCTAGAAAAGTTGACACTCCCTCCTTTTGAGCCAGCAGCAACAGCAGAATTACAGTACTTATCATGGAAAACTGCTTTCCTGCTTGCAATTACTTCAGCAAGAAGGGTTTCTGAATTACAGGCATTAATGGCAGTACAGCCCTTCCTTATCTTCCATCAGATAGAGTGTCCATGAGAACTAATCCTACTTTTATGCCAAAGGTGGTCTCCAGGGTATCTTTAAACCAAGCTATCCACCTGCCTACATTCTTCCCCAACCCACAGAACAGGGGAGAAAGACTATTACATACCTTGGATGTACATAGGCAATTGCGCTACTACCTGGACAGAACCAAGAGCAATAGAAAAACTGACCAGCTACTGGTAGCATATGCAACAGGAATGGAAGGAAAAGCAATTTCAAAACAGACAATCTCTAAGTGGATAGGAAATTGCATTAGATTCTGTTACTCTTACCATGGAAAGACAACTCCAGAAAACATCAGACCTCACTCCACAAGGGCTACAGCCACTACTACAGCTTTTTTGCGAGGAGTGGCTACCAAAGACATTTTAGAGGCTGCTACTTGGAGCTCCGTGCATACATTTGCCAAGCATTATAATCTACCCTTATACTCCAGATGCCGAGCAGGTTTTGCCACTGCTGTTTTGCAAGGGATCTTAACTACACCATAATCTTATTATTACCTCCTCCCCCAGTTTGGCTATGGTATTCTACCCATTTGTTAGGACTGCAGATGCATCCTTGAAGGACATAGTACAGTTTTGTACCTACCATAAATGTAGATGTCCGAGAGGTATGCATCTGCAGTCAGGATTACCCTCCCTCCTTCCCCTCTGTGGTACTCCTAGGGTATTTGCCCATCTTCTAGCTAGCTGGGGGAATCTATTATGGTGTATTTGGTTGTATATATGTATGTACATGTTTATTTTTTATTTGCTCTCTGTTATTTGGAAACTTTTACATTTATCCAAATTTAGCCTTCCTAGAGGGCATCTGGGGCAAGAAACACTGAGGAAAATGGTGTCTGCTGATACCTTTATACCCGAAGAACTGCAGCTATGACGTCGGGTGAAGTGCGACATCAGCCGAGGCCAGACCCAGACTTTGGAATCCGGCCGACCGAAGGGCTGCCTGTGGACAGGACAACCCATTTGTTAGGACTGCAGATGCATACCTCTCGGACATCTACATTTATGGTAGGTACAAAACTGTACTTTTATCCCCCTCATGGTTTCTTTGTGAATTGCTTATCCAGTCTCTCTTCCCAATCCTTTCCAACATACTCTGATTGATTCTTATAGTTATCATGCAATATTTTATAGGCTGTATTAATTATTCATTTGTTAATGTCAACTTCTATTCTAGATTCTATTAAAAACTCTACCAGTGTTGGTCATTCGTTTAGGACTTCCGTATTTCTTTCTCTTTTTCCTATACTCTGATATCAGTCCTTGATAGGAAAGGTAACCTTTAACCTGCAGACCAAATAAGTTTTTGGCGTCTTCCCATTCTATTACCTTTCCCTCTCTAGTTATTTGCTCCCAGTACCTTGGTTCCTTTGCCAGTTTTGATTTCAGGATGGATATTCTGCAAAATGTAATTGACAAACGAAAAAGGATGGAATAGTGATTGCGAGAGGAGCTACATTAATGATAGAAGAGGGAATGAAGACAGTAATGGTAGATTTGTAGTAAAAAGGGGTTATTGGAAATAGAGGAGGATTATGCTGGTATGCAGATTAAGAAAAAAGTGTGTGAAATCAGCTTTCAGCAGGGAATATTATTTATGATGGGCTGCAACTTGATTTGCAATAGTGAGGATGTATGAAGGAGACTTAGGAGGAAAAATGTAACAAAAGGGAGAATAAATTCCTGAAAAAAATTAGTGTTTTTAGGGAAGGTGTAAATTTAGTATTAGGGATTCAGACATATTTTAGATATTATTCCTCAAGATACAGTAACTGGGCTAAACTAGAAGGAAGTTGGGAAGGTGGCCTAATGGTTAAGGTGATTGCCTTACAAACACAAGGTGCAGGGTTTGAGTCTCACAAGGGATAATTGGCTAGGCTTAAAATGGCTCGCAAGGGCAGTTAGCTTAGTACTAATCTATGAACCTATGAACCTAAGTTGTATTTCACAGGAGCATGTGTCTTTAATTGGAAGCTTTGATACACAACCAGTAACTATTTCAGATCATGCAATGATGAAAACTCAGATAAAAGGGTAGTGAAGTACAAGTGAGAGACTGGTGCTTTCCTTCTTAATTGCTAAAAAAGAGAAATGTAAGGAACAGATAGTGGAAAATATTTTAGAGTTATTAGAGAAGAGCAAAATTTCTTTAGAAGGGATTGCTAGTGAGAACGATGAAATGAGTTTAAAACAGTGTAAAAATTGAAAATGGTATGGAAAAGAACTAATAGGAAGTATTTAGAAGAGCTGGCAAAGGTTGCTGAATAAGGGGAATTTCACAGAACAAGAAGAGGAAAAAATGCTGAGAGCTAAATGGAAAATAAGAGAGTGCTTGTGTAATGTACATGAGTTTAGAAAGGTTGCTCTTAAGCAACCATTTTTATTAACTCAAAAGCACAAACTTTAGCACAAAAACAACTTGAGCAATACAAATAGAAAGTATTGTTGCTAATTAAGGAGCCTAGGACAAGAAAAATAACCAGAGATCCCACAGAGGTATTGGATATAGTTCATAGGTTGGTACTAGGCTATCGGCCCAAGGGCCTATACAAGCCTAGCCATAACAATTTCCTGGATATTTCATCCCACAGTATTTACCTCCCTGGACGCCTGTGTAGCAGGGTGACTGACGTGATCCCCAGGGTGAATTTCCTATCTCCCATCCAATCATCAAGGTTCCATTTGAAGAGGACCAAGGAGGTGCTCTGCTTTGACATGTATGGGCAGTCTATTCCAGAGTATGTGGAGTCTCTGGGTCAGGAACCTATCCCTCCAGCATGTTTTGTTCATTGTGAGGACAAGGTTTAGATCCCTAGAGCGTGTGGCTCTGAGGGATTTCTTTAAGTTGAGCATGTCCAACAGCTCAGGGTTTGACATGGCCTTGTATGTTAAGCAGAGATTGCCTCTGAGTAGACGATATGCCACAGAGTATAGATGGTCAGCATAGGGCAACTGCTTTAAGCCTGTGATTCTTTTAGTGAGGTATTTCTGCGGCTTTTTCAGCTGTTGCAGATGTCTTGTGAGGTACATAACAAACGGTGAGGTGTACTCTTTAATGGGTCTAATGAGGAATGAGTACAGTGAGACAATGACCTCCTTTTTTCTGGATGAAAAGCCCTTAGTGCTGAGGTGTGCCACATAGAAGGATTTCCTGACTGTTGTGGCGATGTGGTTATCGAAGGTGAGACCACTGTCCACCTGTGTCCCTATGTCCCTCATCACACTTTCGGTGTTCATTGTATTGCCACCTATGTGGTAATTCATGGGTACATGGTTTTTCCCAAAGGGGATAACTGTACATTTCTTGGCATTAAGCTTGAGCCTATGGCTGTGACACCAAGCATCTGTTTCTGTAAGGCCTTTTTGTAGAATATCCACATCATTTAGGGATTCAGTAATGGCTCCCAGTTTGTAGTCATCTGCGAACTTTATTAGGCAAAGTCCC
Organism: Protopterus annectens; assembly: GCF_019279795.1. NCBI lineage: Eukaryota > Metazoa > Chordata > Ceratodontiformes > Protopteridae > Protopterus > Protopterus annectens. Next base: position 1,246,419,298 of record NC_056735.1, on the reverse strand, counting down.
TTAGTGTTGGCCAGTACTTCAGAGAAGTAGATGCCAAACAAGAGCGGTCCCAGGACCGAACCCAGAGGTACTCCACTTGTCTGGAGCTGGATTTGGAGTCAGCTACTTTTACAGTCTGGGTTCTGTCAGTAAACCAGGGAGCAACCCATCAAGTGACATTAGGGATTTATGCCCAGCTTAGTAAGTTTATCTATGAATCCAGAGTGGGGGATGGTGTTGATAGGCTGTGTGGACCGCCTTACCCTCGTCCACAGCTCTGGAGACTGATTCGAAGAAGTCAGGTTCAGGAGACTAGATCGGCCCTTCACAAACCCAAACTGGGTGGAGTCCAGTGTTTGAAGGTTGACAATGTCTTTGTTTATAAGTTCCATGATAATGTATTCCATGCCCTTGCAGATCAGGCTCGTCAGACTAATGGGACAGTGGTTCCTGGGATCCAAGGTAGATCCCCCCCCCTTGTGGAGTGAGATAACTGTAGCTCTGCGACACTCAGTGGACACACAGCCTGAGGTGAGGCTATGATTAAACATGACACTTAGGTGAGGTGCCAGTTCATTTTGTAGTTCATGTAGTACACAGCCCGGGATGTCATCTGGTCACATGGATGCTGTATTCTTAGCTTTGGAGAATGGGGTTTCTACCTGTGTGGCCGTGATTACTGGAATTTGTCAATCTTTTGGTATTGAGATGGGCCCTTTAGGGGGTGAGATGTGGGTGAAGTTGGCACTAAAAAGATCTGCCAGGATATTGGCAATATCCTTGGGATCAGTAGATTTAATGCCATTCTGTTGTAGCTCAGAGCAGATCTGAGCATTGCCATTTAGATTATTGACATAACTATAGAATGCCTTGTGGTTGTCTTTGGAATCTTTGGCAATTTTATTTTCCTAGCTAGCTTTGGAGGATTTTATGAGGGATCTCAGCTTCTTACTGAGGCTGGTAAGGGAGTTTTTTGCATCCTGGGATTTTTCTCTTTTCTGCAACAGTTTCTTCCTTCTGTTGTATAGTTTGTTTATGGCAGGGGACCACCTGATTGGCTTTCTTTTTTTTGGAGGAGAGCATCTTGGTTCTATTTGGGATGGCACGATTTATGCACCACTGGATGTGCTCGTACAGTGCCTTAGTGTAGGATTCGGCAGTCAAACTTTCAGCTCACATCTGCATAAGTGTCGTGAAGTTTGTCACTTCTGACTTGAGTAACATGAAGTTGGCTTTGGAGAAGTTTTTTACGGAGGTTTCCTTACTGGGGGGGGTGGGGATGGGATGTGGATGTCAAGGATGATATGCTTATGGTCAGACCTGACCAATGAGGGGGTGACCACTGGTATGGAGCATCTATCCCCCATGTTGGTAATGACCAGGTCTAGGATATTGGAGCTCCTGGTGGGACAATGGATTAGTTGATCCAGGGCATTGGAATTTATGAATTCCAAGAACCATTGGGAAAAGGTGTTTGTACCCGAGTAGTTTTCCCAGTTAATGGCAGAGTAGTTGAAATCGCCCAGTATTAGGGTGTTTGGTTGTATCTTAATATTTTCCAGTATGTTTAGAAAGATGTAGTGAGAATGTTGGGGCATGATGGAGGATCTGTAGCAAGCTACAATTTGGATTGCAGCCTTACCTAGTGTTAGTTGCACCTGGAGAATTTCAGATGCATTGTGTTGGGCAATTAGCCTGAAGATGCGAATATCCTTGGTGAATATGGACACTCCTCCACCTTTAGTGTTTCAGTCTTGGTTTGGTGGCCGAAAAGTGTGGTAAGAGTTGTAGCCTGGTATTGCAGGGGTGCTCTCTGGAGCCTTGAACCAGGTCTCAGTTACTGCGCAGATATTGAAGATCTCCAGTTTTAGGAGTGCCTCGAGAGAGTGCATTTTGAGGTTTAGACTTCTAGCATTGAGTAGCATTACCTTCAGATTTTGCATGCTTGTATCTTTTATGATGGTGGTTTTGTCTTTTGAACCTTGTCTAAAAAAGGCACTCTTGGGGTGGCAAGAGCTTTAGCCAGTAACCTGAATCCCAGGGGTGACAAGTGCAGACATCTCTGGCAAAGCATCATGGTTTGATGATCATGTCGTCCCAAGCAGATACCGGACCCCCTTTGAATGACGCCAAAAGTTTAGCCAATTGTTGAAGTCAATCATTTTGTCCTTATACTGTGGTATCATTTTGGGCGAAGGCAGGATGCTACTCAGGGCTAGGGTCATACCTGTCTGGGCTACATGATCCGAGAGCTCTTCTATGTCTCCCTTCATGTTGTCCAGGGAGGTACATCTCAAGTCATTCACTCCAACATGGACAATGACAGAGTCATATTTATACTTGTTGTGGAGTGACTTGAGTGCATGCGTTGTGGCGGATCCTGGCACCCGACAGGCAGCTGACTGTAATTTTCTCCTCCTTCAGCCTGGTGAGTGGGACATCAGTGTGCCTGACTATAGAGTCACCTATGACTAAAGTGTTGGGTACGTTGTCTTTCCTTAGGGGGTGTTGTTGGTTGGCACACTGTGTTGTCAGCTATGTGTCACTTTGGTTGTGACTGGTGTTTGCATTTCAGCTTTGGAGGTCATTGTTGCTTGGGCAGGTTAATGTTAAGGGCCTCCGCATATGTGGGTTTAGTGTTGCTATATGTGGGTGTTGATGGTGTGGGTTTTGAAGGGCTATGTGTTGCTTGAGATGTAGTGCAGGTGTTAACCTTCTGCTCTTGACTGTCTAGCACAATCTTGGCTGGAGAGAGCTTTGCTTCCAGTTTAGCTATGTAAGTGCATCTCTCGCAGGTTGTAGTGTTGGGTGGTAGGAGGAGAGGATTGTCTGTGTACATGAGGCAGTTGCTGCATTGCCCCAGTATGACCAGATTCAGCAGGTGGACAGGAGAAATCACTGGAAGCTGACCCTTGGACATGCCTGTTTAGGTGCTTTTTTGTAAAGTACAAGAGCTGTTTTCCCTTACCTTTGCAAGGTACTTTACAATTATAGGCTGTTTAGTGCCTACGATTAATTTCTCGTTATTAACAAGGAGAGTTGAGTGCTTGTATCAGTTTAAGGCTTCCTAGTGCTTTCCAGCCGGTTCTAGAACAAGTGCTAGCCACAGGGGTTCAGGTTTTAGTGCTACTATTGAGAAACCAGCTGGTTCTAAGGGAAATTTTGAACAGCAGACTTTCTGGCACCTGGAATAGTTTAACTGCAGCCCCGCGGTACTGCACGATGCGAAAAATGCACACACACACATATTTTTAAGCTAGAAAGTTGATAGAAATCAGCCCAAAATGGCTAATAAAATTACAATTGCAGAGATGGAAACCACTCCTCTAGTGTTAGATAGGCAGTACAATGCTCACCACTCCCACTGGTAAGCAGTAGGACTTCCCTCTACCACAGCAAGGTCTGGATAGCTCTGAACACAGAAAATAAAGTCCTGAAATCAGCAAAGCCTGGGATCTGGACTATACTAACTAGGAAAGGCGGGAAACGAGCAAACAAGATAGTATTTTTTTTGGTTAAAACAGGCTAAACATTACAATAATGCAGTAAATAAACACAGAAAAGGCTAACACACTTGAGTGTGTAGCCCTAAACAGTAAATGCAATTAAAACTCTAGAAAATTAGCAATTTTAAACCTTTTAAATGAAGCAAGGCAAGTGCATAACTGTAAAACGATTTAAGAGACAGTAATACAGTAGAATAAGTAACTAGTCTACATATACAAAAAAGTCTATATATATATATATATATATATATATATATATATATATATATACAGAAAAGCAGCTAAACATACTAGAACAATTCAGATGCAGTGCAACCTAGAGCACTTGAGTTGTAGCAATATTAAGGCAAATACAGTTTTAATAAATGAACTAAAATATACTCTATATTTCCAAAATGTTTGCAATGTCAGAGCACAAGGAAATTCAGGCAATTTAAGAAAGGGGGAAAGGAGGAACAGAAGGAAAGAAACTAAGTTGGTTGGCCTTCTCAGATGTTCTCTCTGTATTAGGTAGAATGAGCTAATGACACTAGACTGGGAGGAGTGTCCGAGATAAAATTTAGGGTAGGGACGGGCAACTGCAAGGCCAGCAGGTATAAAGACAAGATGCCAATAGGAAGGGAGGGTGGGAAGCTATTTTAGGCAGAAAACACTACAGAAATGTTTAACACAGCAGAAAACCAGCAGTGAGCCAATAGCTATGAAATACAGTACAAGTATGAAGCATACAATAAAATTGCTATAAATATCTAGAATAAGCAATAACTACTACAAATAAGCAAAAAAAACAGGCTACATATTGCTATATATCATAGATCAGGTGCTCCTCCTCAAGACAGTTCTAAAAATTTCAGAAAATGTGGAAACTAAGAAAAGGCATAAATAAAAGTAGTTATGAAAGAATTAATTATTCCAAGGTCAAAGGAAGGTGAGGCTCAACAAATTGAATAGGAAGGGACAGTGTAAAAATTATGTATAATTAAGCATCAATTAAGTCTCCAAGAACATATGGTATTCCAGAAGGAGTTAGAAAGTTAGCAGGGAAGAAAGTGATAAAGATCTATAAAGTTTGATTTGACAGTGTTTGGAAGGAAACTGTGGTGGCTGTATTACTCAGAGGGGATAAAGGCCATTCAGGCCCATCTTCATACAGAAATATTTCAGTTTTAAACCATGTCTATGAACTATTTGTGTATACTAGTTAGGGGATTGGCAGATGTGTTCCCAGAATTAATAGAAGTGTTTTGTGGATGGGAGGCAAACACTGACATTAATAGAACGTTGATAATCCTGAATGCAAGAAAATACCACTGCTTTTGGTCTGCTTTGATGCAGAGAAAGCATATGTTAGTGTCTGATTGAATTTTATGAGTAGGGTAGTGGAAGCATTTGCATTCCTTGTAGAATAAAAGGCTTAATTAGAAGACTATATGAAGGGACAGAGGCAGGAATGATGGGAGGGTTCCTTTCCAGTGAGCAATATTTGAACAGAGGACTGAGGCAGGGGTATTTCTTTCCCTTTTTTTTATATGCTTTATATTCAGAGCCACTGGAAAGAAAATAAGGAACTCATAAGTACAAAATTATATTTAGTATGGTAATCGAGAAAAATGAGCTTTATTTGCAGATGGTATTATTTTGTACTTAATAAATTCTGAAAAGAAGGCAGAAGAAAATGAAAAACAGAAGTATGCGGTTAAGGATTCAAAACAAAGACGAAGAAATGGACAGGTATTATGACGTGTGGGATAATTTAATAGCTCCTTTGGGTGTAAAAGCACAATAGGTAACAGCATTTATTCTTAACAGAGACATTTAACCATTGTAGATTTAAAATGGAAAAGAGTATATAGGATTATAGCATTATATGCTTATATGTAAAGAAAGGAAAAGCTTATTTCATCAGATTTTAGACTATGTAGTGATAAATATGAATATTATAACAACAGGAGACTTTAACTGTGATTTAAAAGGCAAGGGTAAAAACAGGAAGTGACATGTTAGAAGTTATAAGATGTGGTAAGTTGTAACTTTGAGACAAAAATTCATGAACTTACAAGGGGGGGGGTATGCATAGAACTGAAATAGATTATTTTATAGTATCAAAAGCTTTAATTATAGGAGAAGAGCAGGTAGTTGAAACAGGATTTTCTAAAAAAAAAAAACAAGAAATATATAAAATAGGCAAAGGAATTAAAAGGATAAATGGGAAGGCATGGAATGAAGAAGGAAAGAGATTAGTAATACAGTTCTTGGAAGATCATGGTACTGTGAGAACATTTTATATAAATTTGTCTGAATGATGGATGATATTAAAGGAAAAATGTAAAAAAATGTTTTTTACAGTGACAATATGATATGAGAAAAGTGGAGAGAAAGTTATAAAGGAACATACAACAATATATTGGAAGGTTTAGAACATAAAGATAAGTAAGTACTTTGACAAAGAATTATATGAAAGAAGTCAAGAAACAGAAGAATTGTTAAATAAGCAAAGATATTTTCACAAGGAGAAAGAGAAGAGGCATTGAGTTACTTAACAGATTAGTAAATGAAGACAGTAGAGTAATGAAAGAAATAAAAAATGTAAAAGTCGAAATAGAAAGAACTCTGGAAAAGATTATGAATAGTGTAGTACAATATATGCAAGAGATGTTTAAAATAAAAAGGAGGTAGTAAAAAATATATGTAAAGTAAAAAAGTTATCAGAAAAAGAGAATAAAGAATTGGAAAGGGAGATTTTTTGAATGAGCTAGATAAAATTATTAGGGCAGGTAAATATAGATAAATTTGCAGGCCAAGCTGGAATAGAGTATGAAATGTACAAAAATGTAAAGGGCTGGCAAAAAAAAATTAGAGATTCTGAATGAATGGTTAAATGGAGGTTTTATGTATAAAGAATTATGCAATGGAATAGTTAAATTCATAGGGAAGCAAGATAGCAGAGAATTAAACTGGAGACCAATAGTATTGAATAGTAATGATTATAAGATCTTTATGAAAATAATACAAAAGAGATTTGGAACTAAAATGGAAAATATGGAAGATGGATTATATAGTATAAAGGGGAAGGGTTGTCAAGAATTATTGACAGAGGAATTGTGGATGATATAAAACAGGAAAGAAGAAGCAAAAACATGATAGGAGATCTTAATACATTTGACAAATTGGGCATGAAATCTTATGGGTAAGAATGAAATAATATAAGTGAGAAAGACAGGAAAGTATATATGCCAGCATATAGTACTAATAAAGTAAAAATACTTGTAAATGGCTGGTTAAGCCAAGAAGCACGTATGAGGAGTGGTATAAGACAGGGATGTCCAATGAGTTGTGCACTGTCTGCATTAGTTATGAATGTGTTAGTATGTGAAGTAAATTACAAAATGAAGGAGGTAGAGTATATAACAGCTGAATGGTTAAGAATTCCAGTTCTGTTAATATATGCACATGACATTATAATTGCAAAAAACATTTGGATAAAAGAAGTAATTTACACAAATGGGTGAGTACAGATGGGATGGCTTTAAATAAAGAGAAAAGTAAAAGTTTAGGTGATGTAGTAAAGATTGGGGGTATATATTTTATAATGAATGAAATTTCTGTGTTAGGTATAAAATTTGGGAATAAAGATGCGAGTAGAATTCAGTGGGGAAGAAACAATAGAAGAAATTAAGCAAACGTCTTTTCTGTTGAACATAAGTTATTATTCAGAAGAAAAGGCTTATTTGATAAATTCAGTACTGATGGGAAAATAGCATACTTAACAAGTGTATTTGTTGCCAACAGCATTTGAGGAGTTATTGCAGATAATTTTCTCATTTATATGGCCTTCTAGATTAAACCCAGTAAAAAAGGAGCTTTGTATGTAAATAAAGAAATTTGCACAAAATGTTAAAGTGGATAAATTAAAAAAGATGAGAGATTAATAGTAAAACTGTATAAATATAAGTATGATAAATTTTGGGGTATGGTAAAAAGAGTGAAAGAGAAAGTGTGTGTAAATGAAGAAATAAAATGTTACCAAGAAAAAAATTAAAATAAAAACTGATGATATAGAAAAAGATAGAAAAGTATGGTATAAGAATGCAGTGATAAATCATTACTATGTAAAACCAAGGGAAAATCTAACAGATGAAATAAGTTAAAGCATAAGAAGCAAATGGTGTAATCAGAAAGTAGAATGTCAAGATTTTTTTTGTGGAGACTAGTAATATTATGATAAATTGCCAGTAAAAGGAAGTACGACATATAAAAAGAAAAGTAATAGAATATGTTTACATTGTCAAGAAGAAACAGCTGTGGAACATGTGTTTTTGAAATGCAAAACAGTAAAAAAAAGTTATGGGGAAAACTATGTAAAGCCAATTTTTTGAAGATATAAAAGTAGATAAAGTAAACAAGGTTATGATTAAATACATTAACACAAATAGTTTTTGGGGAAAAACAGACTAGCCTTGAAAAAGAAGTAGATTATATAAATTTATTTTGTTATATGGAATTAAAGAATAAATGAAATTATGTTTAATGGTAAATGGATTTTAGCAACAATATTAAGTAAAACCAGATGGTTGTTCTGCAAAAGGAGTGGGGGTCTAATAGATATAAAATTTTTGCATGATTGTAAAGGAAATTATGAATAGGTATAAACAGATTTGTGTATATTTATATATATATATATATATATATATATATATATATATATATATATATATATATATATATATATAGTACATATGTAAATATATAAATATTTTGTAAATAAGAGTTATTTTTCTATACAAATAAAGGACCCCTACTCTTTTTGAAAGGTACCATGGTATCTTTTAGAGCCACCTGTGTTATCACCAACTCAGGCAGATTTGGCCTTAGTTTAACATCGCATCTAAAGAACAACACACTCAGGAGTGCAGCAGCACCCCCCCCCCAATGCTGCATTTTAATGTGAGTGTACTACCTGTTACGCCATTGACAATTTTAATGTATGTGTGCCTAAGTCTTTAAGTGACAATTGAATACAGGTGTTTAGAAAAGATAGTTCAATACTCTCTCTTTTATGCCTGTGAGTACATTTCCATTCCAGTGTTAAAACTTACAGTTCAGCAGTTGTCATTTTAGTGTTACTACCATCACTTGTAATACTTGACACTTATACCACGTTATCTTCCTGCTCGTACCTTGTATGTACCTTATATCACTTGATTAATTAGACTTTTATGTAGCTGTATTTCCCGTTTGAGCTCATGTCATATTTCCATATATCTCACATCACTGTAACCCTCACCATACCCCTCTGTGATACAGTAAGCATAAAAACAAAGCAGTATACCTTTACATGAACTGTATTTGAACTCTGTGTAAAAATAAATGCTATTATAAAATATTCCTACAGGGAGGGTGTTACTCATGCTAAAGCACATTGTGTTGTCTGTATTAGTACAGAGGTACTTTGCTGCTTATTTCATTGATGTCCTTTCTTATATTTGTGTAGGCTTAGACAGTCAGCTGTTGTCTAAAACAATAGCTTTAGGGAAAAATAAACAGACTAACCTTGCAAAGAAAGAGAATGGGGAAAAACTCATTGAAAAAGCGAAGACATTTATATGTCCACAATTAGTACTTTTAAAAAGTTAGTAATTTAATGCTGCTAGGAAGTTATTTGGTTTTAACACTGTTTATTAAGGTTAAATATTACCATTTTAAGTTACTGGCTATAAATATTACCATTTTAAAAGTTACTGGCTGTCTAACTGATCTGCCAAGATGATCACTTAGAGTACATTGCTAGAACATCTCCAATATGATATCTTCCATATATCACATACATCACTTTAACTATGTCAGTTTTCAGTTATTTATTCACGAAGCTGCAATCTGATTCCCAACTTGTGCCTTCGCATTACATAATGCCATTTACTATGCATATTCCACTTTTCTTTCATTTGCTAACTTGTTTATAATTAGGGAATGAAGAAAAACACCACCTTCTATATATATGTCTCTCTATATATATATATATATATATATATATATATATATATATATATATATATATATACACACACACACACACACACACACACACACCACACTCACAATCCACCCCAGCAGTTGGAAATCACAACATTGTTTAACTTTGAATTGCTTCTTCCAAACTTTTCTTTTTTCCCCTCTTGTTTTGTTGGCTTACTAATCTACCTAGCTGCTCAGAAAACAAGTTACTTCAGTCAACACACTATGCATTGTATAACTTTCTTTCTGTAGCTTACATTTAGAGACATTTTTCTTTGTCTACTTTAAGTAATTAAACAAGTTCACTCCCAGATAAAACATCAATTCCTTGTTTACTTTAACTTTGAACTATGTGAAGTTAAACTAATATGTTACATTTTACTATGATATTTAACTACTTGACACAATATGGTTAGAAAGTGGGCATTTACTTTGCTTACAGTTATTTCTTTTATCAATTTATCTTATAGGACACCATTAATATAAAATGTGGTTCACGTATTTCATTTTCTCAATCAGTGTGTAAAACAAATGTTGCATAATGGGTAAATACTCCACAGATTTTGTACTGTTTACTAAGTTCACTTTATTCATCAGTCTTTGCCTTCACTGTGTCTTACCATACCATCTTCAGGTTCAAATCCCAGCTTCTCCATATTCATGTAATTATTAGTCCTCTTCCTGTTCCTCGCTTTACTGAAGTCTTAGATCCGATTTAAATCCAGAACCTTAAAACTTTCATTATTTTACTTACCAGGTTTGTTTCTGCTTATGTTAATAGATTGTTGTACATACATTTTTATCAGTCTTCTTTTTCAAGGCTGTTGCAATCCAAAGCAGTAAAAATGTAATTATATGCCAATCATGTGCAGTCAAATTGCAAATTTTCATGCAGTTTTATTCAGAATAGCTTATTTTACTTCATTCCCACTATCCATAAAATGTAGTTGCTGCACTACAGTTTTTTTAACTTAAGATAAAATATCACTTCTGCTTTAGTCCTTTTTGACCAGTTCACCTTTAATCTTTGCCAACACCTGGTTCAGTGCCACTGCTCCAGTCCTGTTCATCCGAAATGTGTATACTGCTTGGGGGGGCGCCCATCTCGAAGAATGTCGGTAATCCGCCATGGCAGGAATTCCAGTTGAGTAAAGACAAGAACAATGTAGTACTTATTTAAATATTAAAAGCGCATTAAAAATAGTAAGATAAACCGCGGTGGGGGTGCGGTAGCGTTGTCGCCTCACAGTAAGACGCTGTCCGGTTTGATTCTCAGCTAGAGCGTCTTCTGCGTGGAGACATGCGTGAATGGGCGAGCCTTCATTGAAGGTTGTGCATCAGTCCTGGCAAGCCGGTACGTAAAAATCAACTGCCAGTCATTAGCGGACCGGAGTTCCGCTGTGGCAACCCCTAACCTGGAAAAGCCGAAAGACACAAACAAACAAACAAACAATTAAAAATAGTAAGATGCAGTCCTCCAAAACCACTTTATAACAAACCAATCATGAGTGTTTTCAGCTTTTACATAATAAATTCAGTTGTAATTTCCACAAATAGAAAGGACACAGGCAATGCCTATGTAAAAGAACCAGTCATATTCCTTGTAAAAGGACAAGCCTTCTCATTCTACCAATCATATTACTTTAAACTTAATGCAGATGTGATCCTATGCTGAAACAGAGCAATCTTTTGATTCGTGGTGTGCATCTGCTTCTAACCAATCGCACATTTAATGGAGTAGTACAAACACTCATTCCACCAATCGTGTAAGTTCTAATTTTAATACAGGTAAACAAATCATGTCCTTTACAAAGGGACAGGCCTCCTTGTCCTACCAATCAACTTGCTACAAACTTTAAAGAGGTGAAGTGTGTAGTAAGGCATATCGGCCTTTTAATTCGTAGTACGTCTCTCACTTTCATATAGGGTAAGTCTCGCATATAAACCGCAAAGTCACAAAATCACATATAAACCTGCCTCAAAGGGATTGCCTTTATGTAGTAAAATCTTTAGCAGATACATTTTCCTAGTTTTTACGGACAAATGTAAATTGTATTCATCTTTTCTTTCAAAATAAGTCTCTTGTTATAAATTTCTTCAGCACATTCATCACCCTTTAACAATGATAATGCTTCCAATCTTCGTGAAACACTCACAAATGCATTAATAAGGCAAATCTGCCATATAGCCAGTTTACCCAAAGATCCAACTTTCCTTAGCGAATCTTTTAAAACTAAGTACAATAAATGAGTGAAAACGCGACTGTCAGCCTCATGCTAGGACCAGCCAGGGTTACTGGGAGGATTAGTCCCCTTACTTATGGCCAATGGTATTCCTTCTGGCCTTAAGTATAGGTTTTAATGGAACCAAGGTGTTAAGTCCTGGGGGACGATTTGCTCTCATGTTTGTAATCCAACTTATTTCTCGAAATTTAGTGTGGTTAAAAACATCTCCTCCCCTAATGGTTTGAACAACCACTTCAATAACTTTAAATAGAAACCGATGAGAAGGGTTGCTAGCAACATGTGCAACAAGTGCATTATTCAACTCCTTTTGGCGTATATCCCTCATATGCCATAGGATATGATCTTTCAACCGTTGGTCTGTCTTCCCGACCTAGAAAGCACTGCATTGACAGCAGGTAGCTAAATATGTAATATGGACAGTAGTACAATCTGCATAATCATCAAAGGTGTATAGTTTGCTCAAATAAAGCAGGAGAAATGTGTTTGAACTATCAATAAATGCACACTCTTTACACCTTTGGCACTTAAAAGTGCCTTTTCTGTCGCAGCATGTTCTGTTATATGTAAAGCCATCCTTATTGCACAAGAGCCTTTCTATACTTTTCTTGTTGTTAAACAAAAACTTCGGTTGATCACCTATCACATTCTTGATTTTTTTTTTTATCCATAGTCAAAATAGACCAAAATTTCTTTACTACTTCACACGCTTGCCCATTATCAGAGCTATAGGTTAACATACATTTCAGTTGCTGTGGCTGACTGGCAGTATTCAGATTCCTGTGCTTGTAGAAAAGCTACCTGGAGAAATCACTATTTGCATAGGCAGAGGATGCATCCAGGACATATTTTTAATAGCATATTTGAAAATCAAATCCTGAGTCTCTCAAGACTATGCACTGGTGACAAAGAATTCATGGATGAACAACGAAAACTACAAATGCATCTGAAGGAAAGAGCCTATAAGGATAGGAATCTTCCACAAAAACAAAGTTACCAGGAAATAAGAAAAGGCAAACGGCGCCCTTATTATTCCAACAGTACCACCTTAACACAACAGGGCAATCTCCCTCCCCTCTTTTCAGTTTCAGAGACTTTGAATTTCACTTTCTACCAGAGATTGTCTTTGTCTGATCCAAAGTCTTGGTCAGCTTCCAATCTGGCATTGTCTCTGATCCAGAGGGATCTCTGAGCCAAAACAAGATCTAGAAGATTTAGGAACTTTACCTGGAAGTGTTTGCACAGGTATTTCTATACCCCAAGTAGACTCCATAGAATATTTCCTCCGGTGGATAACAAATGGAGGTGTGATGGGCAGGAAAGAGGTGGCTGGGAACATATTTTTGGGAGTGTAGTGAGCTGGCAGACTTTAGGGATTCCCTGCTGACTGCTGTGTCGGAGGTTCTGGGTGAGCGGATTGGATTGACTAGGAAATTATTTTTATTTAGCTATGATGCAGAATCAGAATTGCATAGACATGGTAAAGCCTTGCTGAGTTTAATTATGGTCGCTGCCAAGAAGGCAATTACTAGAAAATGGAAATCTAAGTCTAGACCAACTTTATTAGTAGTAGTGAATATAGTAACAGAAATAAAACAACTGGAATTGGGATCTTTACAAAAGGGAAGGAGCAAACTACATTGGGAAAAATGGGAATTGTGGAAACAGTATGTGCAGAGAAGGAATGAGTTTAAGAGGCAGGATTTGAATGAGATATATGATGCTTAACTGATGATGACTAGGTAGATTATAAGTTATGTATAATGTTTACAACTACAGTTGTTTCAATGATGTCTGTGATGTATAATGTTTGCAATTAAAGTGGTGTCAGTGTTTTTCATTTATATAAATGTAAGCTTGCCTATGTCATATGTGATAATTTAATAAAGATGTTTATTGGAAAAAAAAATAACCTAGACATTCTGCAAAACTCTGTACAGTTGAGAGATATGGTGTCAACCACCTACCATCAGAAAACTTAAAACTGGTTGCAAAAGTCATAACTTTCCCTTTGTCCATACTAATTAATAGGTCTATAGCAGAAAGATACTTCCTATCACTGTGGAAAAATTCTGCATCATACGACTGCACAAAGGCAGCACAACTACAGAGTTTAATAACTACAGACCGGTTGTGATCCCCCCCCCTCACTAAAGTGTTAGAGAAATACATCTGTATGTAGCTGATATATTACCTAACCTCAAATACCCTGCCTTCAGAAACACAACATGCCTTTAGGCCCATGCACAGCACCACTACTACATTTTTTCCAATATAATAAACTAGCATAGAAACAGTGGTCTGTGTCCACCATGTTCTTAGACTTGTCAAAGGCATTTGATGCTGTTGTCTTGTACCAGCAACTGCTCTTTTGACTCTTCTCAGTAGGACTTTCACAGTACTCCTTGTTCTGGATGGTAGCACACTGTTAAATGTCAACAAACCTAATCATCCTTTCAACCAGTTACTACTGGTGTCCCTCAGGGCTCTATCGTGGGTCCTCTCCTGTTTAATATATTTGTTAATGACCTCTACACCTCCACTCACTATACTAGTTTAGTTCAGTATGTAGATGACTGAACATTAATATATGCAAACTCAACAATAAATAAGCTGTAAGAATTACCCAAAAATCCTTCTCCTGTGTAGAAACCTGGATAAAAGAAGCAGACCACGTACTCAACCCAAAGAAAATTTACGTTAATGCTTTTTGCATCAAAAAGTTACCATAATCAAAAGCAGTCTTACCATAGTCAGCAAATAATGCTGTCGTTGAAACTGTAAGTCAAAGTAAACATCTAGGCGTTATAATAGACTATCTCAAATATGACCAGCATATACTGCACACGATTAAATCTACACACAGTAAACCAGACTCCTTTTATAGGACCAATGGAGTCCTTACAGGTACTGCAAGAAAAACTCTAACCACCACCTTATTGCCAACTCTCTTATACCTGTTCCTATCTTAAACTTAAACAATACTCAAAGAAAGAAACTTGCCTTCTTTTACAATAAAACAGCTACATTTGCCACCAATCTCTGGCAGTAGGTCCCACTGTTGTCAGAGCTTAAAGTAATTAAACTGTCTTGAACTACACAACTACCTAAGATATTCACAACTAACTACAGCACACAGACTCATTCATCCAGAAAAATGCCCTCCACTACAAAACTTATTACTGACCAACAAGGGACCTCCGCTCTAGTAACAAATTCTTATTACTTATGAATAAGTCAAATAATGTTGCAGGAGGCTCTCTCTACTACCAGTACTTTGCTAAACTCTGAAATAGTATTCTCACACACATAAAACTCAACAAACTCAGTAGTTTTGAAGCAGTGCTTAAACAACATCTTAACCAGTCCTGGTCGTGCACATGCTCATCAGAAAGTTAAGACTTTGTGTTCACCATATAATACTCTCCAAATACTCTCCTTAAACAGAATACACTCAACCTCTCGCTGAAGTTATAAAACAGTTTTTATTCTTAACTCAGCCTTACCACAGGATACGTGCCCAAGGAGTGGCGTATGGCAACTGTGGTCCCACTCCACAAAGGCGGTGCCTCTACAGACCCTGGTAATTACCGCCCCATAAGCTTAACAAGTCTAGTCTGCAAAGCTATGGAGAGGATCATAATGGAGCACATAAACAAAGATATAGGGGACTTGCAGACATTGGACCCGACCCAGTTTGGCTTCGTCAAGGGCAGATCATGCCTTTTGAACTTGGTTGACTTCTTTGAAACAGTCACCAAGGCCATTGATGAGGGAAAGGCAGTCCATACAGCCTTCCTTGACCTTGCAAAAGCTTTCGACACAATACCCCACTCGGGTATTGCAGAAAAACTTACCAGCTTAAATGTAAACCCATATGTCACAAGATGGGTTGCAAACTGGCTTAAGGACAGAACCCACAGGGTTAGAGTTGCTGGCGCTATGTCAGACTCCAAGCCAGTCACAAGTGGTGTCCCACAGGGCTCGGTCCTTGTCCCCCTATTGTTCGGCATCTACTTCTCAGAAGTACAGGCCAACATGGGAGGACTTTGGCTGACAAAGTTTGCAGACGACTGCAAACTGGGCGCCATAGTGGAAAGTGCATCGGACACGGATATCCTTCAGAAGGGACTCACGGAAACAGATAGCTGGTGCCAGAGCCATGGCCTGAAGTTAAACGCCAAAAAATGTATAGTCATACCCTTCGGGAAAAACAAGGTAACCCCAAGCTACCATATAGGTGGCAATCCACTAAGCACAGAAGAGGTTATCAGGGACCTGGGGACCCAGGTTGACAGTGGCCTTTCTTTGACACTCACGTTGCTAAAGTGGTTAGAAAGACCTTCTACATTGCCCACCTGATCATGAAGGGATTCACATCCAGATCTAGTGAGGTCATTGTTCCCCTGTACTCTTCACTTATCAGACCAATGATCGAGTACAATGCCCCATTCGGGATGTATCTCACCCGACATCTGCAGCAATTGGAGAGACCCCAAAAGTTCCTCACCAAAAGGATAAAGGGACTCCAAAATCTGTCATATGCTGCCAGATTGAAGAAACTCCAGCTCTATTCAGTCGCATACCGTCTGCTCAGAGGTGACATGTGCCTGACATACAAGGCCATGTCCAACCGCGAGTTAAGGGGGATGCTCCAGCTCAAAAAGTCCAAATCCACCAAAACCACTGGAGCAAGCGACTTAAACCTTAGCACGGATATAAATAGGACGTGCTGGGGGGATAGATTTATCACTCAGAGACTCCCTATGCTGTGGAATAAAATCCTGGTCCATGTGAGGCAGAGCACCTCGCTGGCTCTGTTCAAGAGAAATCTTGACCTGTGGATGGGAGATCGTAGGTTTACCCCGGGAATCATCTCTGTGTCACTGCTGGACAGAGGCACAACAAACTAATGGGCACAGTATTTTTTCATATAAGGGGTGGCGTAAGCCACAAAACTTTGGGCTAGGCTTATAAATGCCTTAGGGCAGATAGCCTAGTATAAACATATGAAACTGCTACTTGTACAATCCACCAAGTTGCACATGGGTTTTGTCTGCAGTAATTTCCACTGTTGTAAAATCTTAGAATGTATAAATGTAATGACTTTGTGTTTAAAGGAAAACTCTGCCCCCTCCTACAGCTTAACTCAATCCTTGGGTTTCTCTTCTCCCTACAGTATGGTTCCAGTATTGTGTAGGTACCAGAAACCTGCTTGAACTTTTTAAAACTTTTATTTCCTTGCATTGGAATCAAAGGAACAGAAAGTCCCCACCTATTTTATGAAGCTTAACTCCTCACATACTTTGCAGAGGAATTTGCCTCCGCCTGCATGACATATCACAGACACAGTTAAATTTGTAGTTTACCCTGTCAGGTTGTTGAGTCTTTCGGCTTTTCCCAGTTAGGGGTCGCCACAGCGGAACTCCGGTCCGCTAATGATTGGTAGTTGATTCTTACGTGCCGAGTTACCAGCCCTGACGCACAACCTTCAACGAAGGTTCGCCCATTCACGCATGTCTCCACGCAGAAGACGCTCTAGCTGAGAATCGAACCGGACAGCGTCTGAATGTGAGGTGACAACGCTACTGCAGCACCACCACCGCGGGTAGTTTACCCTGTCAGGTACTGCTGTTAATCTTAGATGGGCAAATAATCCTGCTAATGTCAGGGACACAGCAGCTAATATATAAAAAAAGAAAGCTGTGGAACTTTTTACACTGTTTTTATTGCAGAGAGGAGGAGAATTTAACTTTTTTCTTTCATAACAAAACAAAGCAATTAGATCAGTCAGGGATTCAAAGGCAGTTGTCACCTCTTCTGACAGATGTACAAAAGCCAGCAACACAGTATTGAAATGCTAAGCTTTAAATTTTGGTTATTTATAATATTTTATATTTTAAGATGACTTAAATGTATCATCAAAGATTTCGGTGACATTTAGAGAAAAGTCAGAAAATATTTTTTCTTGTAAAGTATCAACACATTTGCCATTTTCAAGACCCACCCAACACACAAAGGACAAAACTGCAGAGAGAGAGACAAGTGGCAACCCTGTCAACTAGGTGCATTTATAATAGGTTCATAGGTTGGTAATAGGCTATCTGCCCGAAGGCATATATTAGCCCAGCCACGTTGTGCGGTATTCACCGCCCCTTTAGTAGTTCCGTAGCCCCTTGTACTAGCAGTTAGTACCCTTGGCCCCTATCTAGTAGTGCTGTTGGTGTGATCCCTGGTGTGAACTTTGTTACCCATCCACTCTTCAAGGTTCCTCTTGAAGAGTGATAGTGAGGGGCTCTGTCTCATGTAGATCGGGACCCTGTTCCATAGTAAGAGAAGTCTCTGCGAAGGGAATCTATCCCTCCAGCATGTTCTATTCATTGTTGTGTTGGGGTTTATATCCCTAGAGCGTGTAGCTCAAGTAGGTTTGGTTTTGCTAAGATGGAGCATGTTCAACAATTCTGGGTTGGACATGGCTCTGTATGTTGGACAGAGATCGCCTCTGAGAAAGCGGTATGCAACAGAGAGCGGTCTTAGCTTTTTCAATCGTGCTGCATAGGGCAACTGTTTGAGGCCAGTAATCCTCTTGGTTCGGTACCTCTGTGGTCTCTCCAGCTGCTGGAGATGTCTAGCCAGGTACATTCCATTTGGTGCATTGTACTCAATAATGGGTCTGATGAGGGAAGAGTAGAAGGGCACCATTACATCCTTATATTTTGATGTGAACCCTTTTGTGATCAGATGGGTCACATAAAAGGATTTTCTAACCACTTTGGCAACATGGTTATCAAAGGAAAGCTGACTATCTACTTGGGTCTCTAGATCCCTTATTTCTTCTTCAGATTTCAGGGGATTACCTCCTATGTTGTAGTTTGCAGGTACTCTGTTTTTTCCAAAGGGGATTACTACGCATTTTTTTGCATTTAGCTTGAGACCATGGCTTTGACACCATGCATCAGTCTCATTTAGACCCTTCTGGAGGATCTCCATGTCGGCCAGAGACTCTATTATAGCACCCAGTTTGCAGTCGTCCACAAACTTAGTCAGCCACAGCCCTTCCGTGCTTGCCTGTACTTCTGAGAAGTATATGCCAAACAGGAGGGCCCGCAGGACAGAGCCCTGAGGCACACCACTCGTTACTGGTCTGGATTCGGACATAGATCCCGCTACTCTTACTTTATGGGATCTGTCTGAGAGTCAGTTTGTGATCCATCTTGTGACATAAGGGTTTATGCCCAGGCTGGTGAGCTTATCAATAATACCTGAATGGGGAATGGTGTCAAATGCTTTAGCAAGGTCAAGGTAAGCCGTGTGTACCGCCTTTCCCTTATCTATAGCCTGAGTAACTGTCTCAAAGAAATCTACCAGGTTCAGGAGGCATGATCTGCCCTTGACGAAGCCGAACTGTGTGGGGTCCAGCGACTGGAGGTTCCCAATCTCTCCTTTTATTAGTTCCATAATGATTCGCTCCATAGCCTTACAGATCAGACTGGTCAGGCTTATTGGTCGGTAGTTCCCAGGGTCAGTTGTGGCCCCACCCTTGGGTAGCGGGACCACCGTTACCGTGCGCCATTCTATGGGCAAATATCCTGTGGAGAGGCTGAGACTGAACAGGGTATTAAGATGCGGGGTTAATTCCTTTTGGAGCTCGCGTACGACACAGTCTGGGACACCATCTGGTCCCATGGAGGCAGTGTGTTTAGCTTTAGATAGAGCCTTGTTAACCAACGTATCAGTAATTGGATTTACACAATCCCCTGGAATGATAATAGGCCCTGTAGGTGGTGAGGGGGGGGGGGGGATTTGCACTGAACCTGTCATCCAAGATGTTGGCAATGTCAGAAGGGTCTTTTATGCTTTTTTGTGACATCCTTCCAGAGGGCGATGCATATGTGATACATGCAGATTCATGATAAGAGATTCCCACTGACTTTGAGTCAGTCCTTACATTGTTAGGATGCATAAACATTTTGTAGTCCAGAAAGGAAATGTGACTGTTGATGGCAATCATAATATACAGCTGAATTTACTTTAACATACATTTACTATATGCTCTTGTATTAAAAACATTAAAAAAAGGAAATACAAAGTACTTAACTGAGTTTAAATGCGCACACACACAGGCTTGTGCATTTGAACACAGTACTACATCCCACATATAGTATTCTACAGGCTACATACATTAATACATCTACTGTGTATGTTTAAAAGCCCAAATAATCGAGTGTTATTTTCGCAAGACAAAAATAACGAAAACTAAAATGCCGAACCACGCATCTTTCCCAGTGGCCCAGAACGTCATGAAAACACACCATAGTATCTGAAACCCACCAAGGTGAGGGGCTATGCCCCCCAACTATATATGCTAACTCCAGGATTGCACTGCATTTGGGAAAAGGGCATACTTCCCCATATTGACCAACTGCTTACTTGCACTGGGAAAAACTGCATGGTTCAGGATTTCAGGTTTCATTATTTTCATCTCACAGAAATAACTTTTGAGTATATGGGCTTTCGACCAAGCAAAGTAGACCCATATGTGTGTGTGTGTGTGTGTGTATATATATATATATATATATATATATATATATATGTGTGTGTGTGTATACATGCAGTATGGGTGCATACAATTTGTTATTTATAATAAACTTAACATACAGTTAAACATTATTAATGTATGCATTCTAAGTAAAGTTTGCTTAATGTGTTACTTATTCACTGTCGCACAGTGGCTATGTGTTGCACATGCAATCTGTCAATGCCTTTATGCTATTTTTTTTTCTTTGTATTGCTAAGTGCATTTATTACTTGTTACTTTCTTTGCCAAAGTAGCCCGAGTTATGGCGGAAAAGGGTCCTGGGACCAGTTCACTTTCCTGGTTACCAAAGTATAAATAAAAAGGGGGGGGACATGGCAGAAATAATTAAGGAACTAGTAAAGCACATTTTAATTCTTCTTCATTCATGAGAGAGAATTAAACTTCCCACTGAAGCATTGGGAAGTAGCAGATGGACTTTGTTTAAAGTCCTACTACTTGTCACCTGTAAGTGGATCATTTACTGCAGTGAGAGTTTTCCCATCTCAGCATGAAATGGTCGAGGCAGGTCTGGTAGTTCTTTTAGAACTACAAAATAATCCCTTTATAAAAGCTTGCTATCTACTTACTTTCTTTTGCTGGAAGTAGCTAACAGCTATTTGTAGTGTAGAACAAGGTCTGATGCACATAAATGAGGCTTGGTTGCGGAAACATAGAAGTAGCTCTGTTACAGGTGTGTTTAGGTGATGATGCTTCACAGTCCTGCCATCTTATCTTAATGTCATTTGAAAAAAAGCACTACTTCCTTATGACTAGCATGACTTATAAAGAGGACTTGAAATGTATTCTGGGAAGAAAGAACGAAAGCAAGAAAACAGGATCACACTTCCAAAGAAGGCCCCATCATCCACCATTTTCAGGGAAACGCATTAAAATTGTAAAAGAAGCGCCTGGAATGATTTTGAGACATTACAATAGCTCAGAAAACAAAGATACAGTGAAAAAAAAACATGTTTTTGAGTTCTAAGGTGGAGTTATCCTTTAAATATACATAGAAATGTAACTATTCTGTGTTTAACTGCAACATAGTATATAATGTAAGCAAATTAAACTTTTCTCAATGGGCCTCTGCTGAAAATGGGTTTTACCCAGTTAGACTTTCCTGGTAAACAAAAACAAAAAAATAAATTAACACTTCCAGTGTTTGTGTGTCTTAGGTTTCTGGCATGGTGTACTTTTTTCTTCTTGCTTAACTGCTGCCTGTACATTATTAGTTGGGTTTGGATTTCCATTTGTTGCAGTACAGGTCTTGAAATCATCTTTCATAAATAGTGGATTTTTGTTTGGAGCCCTTTTAACTGTGATGCTTGCATGTGTTTAAAATTACATTAAATAACTTTTATTAAATAATGTTTGAGTCTGTGTACTAATGTCAGTTGGGCCCAGGCACAGTTGCAAAAATATGAACTGTGGACTGTCTGTCTGAAACTTTGAGGCTCGACTTTTGCTGTTGAGCTACAGTGATTAAAATCTGAGCCACCCGTGGATTTATTTATTTATAAAATCATTACCTGGATAAGTATGCTGGTTCTAAGACCCTTTTTAGGCACAACATGGATATTTGCATTTTGCACTCCAAGTGAGAGAAGCTTTGCTTTCCACCCTCCTTGCTCACATTCTATTTATTTGCTCATTTTTATTTTAATGTGCCTTGTGGTATTTGTTAAAGCAGCAGAGATTTCATATTAACTATTTACTGGCTGGAGCACTTCACAGCAATCACCAGCTAAATTTCAGAGTCTGAATCAGACAACCTTTTTTTAATTTTCCTTTTGCATCTTTATTTTTTAAGACTTTTGTAGCTAGCTTTAGGTAGAAACACATTTTCTGAAAGATATCAGAATAAAAGTGCTGTGAGAATGATGCTTAAGCAAAACTGAGTTGATCTATCTTGTGGGTGTACAGTGTCTTACAGAAATCCTGTTTAAATAAGAAAAGATCACATTCTGGGATATTCTTTATGAAAATGTGAAAACTAAGTACTTGCAATGTGAAATAGTAGTAGGCACATGTCATTGTAGGTTTTACATTCTGGTTTGCTTTTGCCTGTTTGTCAGGTAAAAGAACTGCAGGAAAAGGTGGCTGCTCTGGCCTTGAGGGATGTTGGAATGATGAGATCTGGGTTTTTCCACAAAGTATCGCATGTGGTAAAAAGTTCAAGAAGTCTAAAGCAAAAGAAGAAGCAACTCATGGGTAAGTTACTATGTTTTCTATGGTAAGACAGTGATAGTGCTTTAATACGAAACAAGTGCATTAAAACCAAGATAATTGAAACTTTATTATGTTGTTTCTCCCTAGAGCAATAGTGTCATCTTTCATGTGTGGATATTTTTTCTGGGTGCCTGCTCATGGCAGTGGTTCTAAGTAAGATCTCATATTTTTGTACACGCTAAAGGGTTTCTGCACTGCATTTCAAAGATTCATAGATTATTACTAGGCAAATGACCTGGGGGGGGGGTCTTTCTAAGCCTAGCCAAAAGAATAATGATGTTCTGTATCCAAATAGGACATGGAGGGCCAGGCATTTATAAGTTACCTCTGTGTATAAGAGACATGGGTACCAGGCCCAATGTAGATTTGAAGAGTGCATCAGGTCCTAGGCTTTCCAGTTGTTTTTTTTTACGTCTTACTCAGTCTGGGTCTTGTCTTAAAATAATGCGTTGAAAAGTTTCCACATTTGCTGCATAAGAATGCAGATTTTGTGAATTTACCTGCATTTGTTAGATCACATATCAGTACCCAGATATAAACAAAATTCTTGGAGCAGTTAGTTTGCTAAATGTTGCAGTGCTTTTCTGGTCAGTCAATAGCAGACATCAGCAGGAGAAGCTCTCTGACATCCTCTGCAGTGGAGTTACTTGGGCTTCTGCTCTGATGTCCTCATTTCTTTGTCTGTCCTAGAGTGCACATGTATCTTCTATCCTCCTCAGCTCCTCTGTATTCACTGCCCTGGTTTCAGTACTATACAGTTCTCGTCACACCACTGTTTTGTATACCATACTTTTCAAGTTCTTTGGCATTCTTCTGTCACACAGTACCCCCTGAAACACTTTACTTGTTGGCTGCAACCTCTCTGATTCTAGCTTTGACTTCCTCATTCAGACTTCTCTTTGCTTCAGCAACCCTTCCCAGAAACTTAGACGTTAACCTGTTCCACTATTTTACCTTCTATTCACTTTTCTTGTGATTCTTCTATAACCATTACAACTGTTTTATCTGTACTCACTTTCATCCCTCTTTTTGTATTCCATCCCCCTGTCATTTGCTCAAGTTCTTCTTCAAAGTCTGCCTGTAATGCCGCATTGTCTGCATACAGTGGCTTTGTTGATATGTCCCCTTCATCCTGTTTGTTGCGGTAGTCCATTAGCAGTATGAACAGCAGTGGGTTCTGAGCTGAACCCTGATGCAGATTCACTCCAGCTAGAAACCTCTCTCTGTGTCCAAACGTTGTTCCTACTTTATTTATTTACAGTTTGATTACCTGGGAAGTCCACTGGGCCGAATTGACCCATTTTCAGTGGAGGCCCAGGGAGAAAAGCTCCAAGATGCATTATACAATTTAGATACAACTGATAGTTAATATTAAAGATAATAATATGTAGAGTAGTTACTCATAAATGCATTCAGTATCATGCATAGTTAACAAATTCATTAAGCTTGAAGGTAGGGATCATGCAGTTTCATTTGAGGAAAACAGATGAGTTTGGTGTGGAAACAGTTTACATACAAACCTTTTAAGAAAATGTAAATACGCTTTACATACGCACATCAACAGTAGAATGCTATTTACAATATTTACAAGGTTAGGCTGTGTGAGGGTAGTTGTAGGAGTTGTTGAGAGCTTAGAGAGAAGCTAAAGAAATTGTTGAGAGCTTAGATATTCTCATAGGAAGATAACTATGAGAGTTATAGAGCTTGGGAACCAGAGAGAGAACCCCCTTTGATTAGGTTGGGTGAAGGCAGGTACATTTCCATTTAGTGGACAGGTGTTTGAATATTTGGGTTTTGAAGTTTTCTGAGTTTGGTATGCTTCTTAGTGTGATGGGAAGGGAATTCCATTTTTTGCCTAGTGAAAAAGATAGAAGTTGGCTAGCAGGACGTTTAGGTTTATGGATAGTAATTAAATTCAGATTTTCAGATCTGAGAGCTCTGTTGGGTGTATAAGGGAGAAGGATGTTAGAGCGGGACATTTTGTTGGATGAAATATTAGTCTATATACAGTAGTGAGTTGGAGATGGTCTAGGTAGTTTGGGAGTTCAAGCCAATTCAGGGGTTGTAGGGTTAGGCAGTGATGGGTGGTATTTTTTAGATTTAGAGGCAAATTTAGAGATTTTGTTGCAGCAGTTTTCTAGTTTAGAGGTGATTAGTGGAGGTTGGTTAGGAGAGGGGCTCCGTATAATAAGGAAGAAAGAAGATAAGTTGAGGCCAGAGTTTGCTTGGTAGAGTTGGAGAGAAAGCGACTATTCCTATATAGCATACCTAGCTTTTGGTGGGTTTTCTTAATATTTTGTTGAATATGAATATCAAACTTGAGGTGTTCATCTACAGTAATGCCAAGTAGTTTGGCAGAGGGGACCACTTCTATAGGTGAGTTGGTTTGACTATAGACTTTGAAGTTGTTTTTATCGTAGGGGAGGGTCTTTGTGGGAGGGAATATTAGACTCTCTGATTTATTTGCGTTGAGCAAGAGGTGGTTTTGGCACATCCAGTTTTCAGTTGTTGAGAAGGCAGTTTGGGTTTTAGTCAGCAATTCAGAGAGGTTTGAGGCAGAGCAGACTAAGGTTGAATTGTCTGCATATTGAATGATTTTAGCATCAGGAATAGTAGTGTGAAAATTATTGATGAAGATGTTAAAAAGCATAGGCCCAAGGATGGATCCCTGTGGTATGCCATTTGGGGTAGGCAGGAAGGAAGAGATGGAGTTCTTCCATTTGACTGCCTGTGATCTGTCTGTTAGGTAGCTGGAGAACCAGGAATAAAGCATTATTTGAGAGATTAAGGTTTGAGAGATGACAGAGGAGGTGCTTGTGGGAAGCAGTATCAAAGGCTTTAGACAGATCGAGTAAAACAGTAGAAACTGTGTCCTGAATCTCAGGCTTGATTGACAGATGTTCTGTGTTTCACTGTTGCAGTCATTAAAAAAAACACAAAGATATAAAGACAGAGACAAGCCACCGAGGTCCAAAACTGCCGATGACACTTCTAAGCCAGTCGCCAGTTTGCCGGTACTCAGTGAGGTGCTGTCGCTGCCCCTGATACCTGCTACTTCTGATTCGCAGGCCTGTACTGAGACCCATTCGGAGTCCGGTATGCCACAAGATGCTTCAACTATGGATCCCGTGGATGTCTCTACCTTGGATGGGTCCGGAGCCGCTGTGCAGGCACCGGCTTCTGAGGGTATTTTTAGGCCTACGGACTTGCATATTAAATTGACACCTCCTTCATTACTAAGGCCTAAATCTCGATCCATGTCTAAAAAACTGATGCTCAGGCCCCTGTGCCTAAAAAACAAATGATAAAAATAGCTCAAGATCTAATAACTCTAATCAGGGGTAGCCACCCCCCACCCCCTTCTAAGAGGCCTAGGACTGAGCTTGATTATGAATCTTCTGATCAGGATTCTATTTTTTGTGACTCTTCTGATGACCTGGATTTGTCCTTACCTACTTATGAGGATTCTGATGCAGCGGACTCTATTCCCTCTGCTTTCCCTCCTGAGGATTTTTCTTTTGGGAAAACCTTACATACTCTAAGGGAGCATTTTCACTGGGAAAGCCAGGAATTTTCTGATTCAAAAAAGAGGCTTAGGAATTTCCTTTTCCTACCTCAGCATAGGGCTTTGGCTATTCCTCCTGTATTAGACATTGTTGATGATGCTTTCTCAGAATCTAGTTTGGCCCGTGATTCCTGCTCCCAGTAAACCTGACATATACTACAGGGTCCCTGAGTCCCACAAGTTCCTTTTCAAAAATCCTATTGCAGATCCAGAGACTATTTCACAGGGGCCCAAGGGCATTAAGGCTTCTACTACTAAAAATCCTACCCCTTCTGATAGAGACTGCAGGGCACTGGATAGATGGGTTAAAAAGGTTAAAATATCAGCAACATGTTATTGGATTGCGTAAACAGAAAATGATGTTGATTCCTGACTGTGTGGAAAATAAAGACTTACAGGATTTAATGCATTCTGCTGAACAAGTTGGAAAACATAATTTGCAATGTAGTTTTGATTTTTTAGAGGCCTCTTGCAGGGCTGCTGTTACTGGGTCTGTGCTTAGAAGGCATGCTTGGCTTAAGGAGCAATCTTTGCCTGATCATGTGAAAGCTAAAGTGTTGGATGCTCCTTTAAATCAGGATAGTCTGTTTAGCAACAAGGCTGAAGAAGTTCTTAAAAAGATGGAAGATTAAGCCAAATCTATGCAAACTGTTAAAAGATTTTTTACAAGTTCAGCCTTCTAGATTTAGTAGTCACTGGCCCTCTAAGAATTGGTCCTTTCCAGCCCCTTCTAGGTCTTCTCAAGCCAAACCCAGACACAGCAAAAACCCCAGGTTTCAGTCCCAGGGGACTCACAGAACTAAGCAGTGGGGGGCCTCCACTTCCAAGTCTGGAAATGATACTACAACCCCCTATGATAAACTGTCTCAATGACTTCCTTTTAAAATTTCCAAGCACTTATCTTCTGACTGCCCCTATGGGGTGAAAGATTGCTAGCTGTACAGAATGTGCTGACAGCCTTCAAGGACTACATTCTTCCAGGACAACTAATGGAAAGGACGGACAACACCACGGTTATGTGGTACATAAACAAGCAGGGGGGGTGCACATTCTTACCCCCTCTGCAGACTAGCCATGGCATTGTGGAACACAGCCTTGAGCTACCAAGTGCACCTACAAGCTCAATTCCTTCCAGGAAAATTAAATACACTGTCAGACGGACTAAGCTACCCATTGGACAAATTTTGCACAAGGACTCCCCACAAACAAGCCTGGAAAGTAGATGCTCTGTCCTTCAGCTGGAAATACCTATCAGTCTATGCCTTCCCTCCGCTGCCTCTGCTCTTCAAAGTACTAAAAGTCAAACAGGACAAACCAAGGATGATTTTGATTGCTCCAGACTGGCTGTGCCAACACTGGTACCCCCTCCTGCGCAGTGTGTCATGGCTATCTCCATGGCACCTTCCTTAAGCTCCTTCCCTGCTGTCTCAGCAGGAGAACCAGATTCTACACCCTCAGCTTCCAACACTGAACATTGCAGCCTGGCTAATTATTTAAACTCTCCCTTACCATTTATCAGCAAACCTGTGATGGATGTCATCTTAGAGGCAAGGGGAGGCCTAGTACTAGAAAATCTTATGTTGAAAAATGGAAACGATTTTGTGCTTGGAACCAATCTCAAGGGATTAGCACAGCAGCACCCAATGTACCTCAGATTTTACAATACTTAACTGAGATGCTTCACAAGGGCCTGTCTTTTTCCTCCATTAAAATCCACGCCTCAGCCATTTCAGCTCATTATAACACAGAACCTCCCCTCTTCTCTCATCCACTGCTCAAGCAGTTCCTCAGAGGGGCCAAAAATTTGAGACCACCCAGGAGAGCTCCAACCCCAGCCTGGGACCTTAAATTTGTATTGGAGAAACTCACTCTACCTCCTTTCGAGCCAGCTGCTACTGCAGACTTAAAATTTCTTTCTTGGAAAACACCTTTCCTTTTAGCAATCACTTCAGCTAGAAGGGTATCTGAATTACAGGTCGTTATGGCAGTGGAGCCTTTCATCATCTTTCATACGGACAGGGTGACACTCAGAACCAATCCATCCTTCATGCCCAAGGTGGTATCCAGTGTGGCTCTTAATCAGTCCATTCATTTGCCAACCTTCTTTACCAATCCACAGAACAAAGGGCAACGGATTATGCATTCCTTGGATGTGCACAGACAACTTAGATTCTACTTGGACAAGACTAAACCTCAAAGAAAATCTGGTAGCATTTGCTGCAGGGGCAGAGGGGAAGGCTATTTCAAAACAAACCATTTGTAAATGGATAAGCCATTGCATTCATTTCTGCTGTAAGCACCATGGAAAACCTATCCCCCAGGGGATCAGATCTCACTCCACCAGGGCTGCATCTGCTTCTACAGCCTTTCTCAGAGGTGCTCCTACCAGGGACATCCTAGAAGCTGCTACCTGGAATTCTGTACATACTTTCACCAAGCATTATCATTTGACAATTTTCTCTAAATCCAGAGCTGGCTTTGTCACTGCATTCTTGCAGGGCCTTATAGCTGGCCTTAATGCTATCTAAATTCCTCCTCCCAACCATAGCTTTGGGAATCTACCCAAATGTAATGACTGCAACAGTGAAACACAAAGAACATAGTACAGTTGTGTACACTTACCATAAATGTAAATATTCGAGTGTATTCACTGTTGCAGTCCTGGTTACCCTCCCTCCTGCCCCCTAACTTCTTTTGGCTATACCTTTACTTTCCTTTACTATGCTTAAAAGCCTTTTTGCTGTATTTTCTTTTATGTCGGTGGTATACCTTTGTGTTTTTATGTTTAATTGCTTCCCATTAGGGGGGCACCTGACATCTGGGGCAAGAAAAACTGATGTAATGGCATCGGCTGCATGTTTTATACCCCTGATGACTTGACGTCATGGAAGAAGGGACAGCAATCGAAGCAGGACCCAAGACTTTGTTAATCAGGCCAACTGAGGGCTACCTGCGAGCAGATTTCCTAAATGTAATGACTGCAACAGTGAATACACTCAGACATCTACATTTATGGTAAGTGTACACAACTGTACTTTTCTAGGAAAGAGAGTAGAGCAGTTATTGTGGTATGGCCTGGACGGAAGCCATGCTGAGTAGGAGTGAGAAGTTTGTTTTGGGTCAGGAAAGGCATAAGTTGGAGGTGGATGTATTTTTCTAGGATTTTGGAGATTGGTGAGAGCAAAGCAATGGGGTGAAAGTTTGAGATGCTGGTATTTTTGCCTCCTTTATGAAGAGGAAGAATATAAGCTGAGCGCCAGAGTTTGGGGACGTATGATTCTTTTATGGATCTGTTAATAATGATGCTGATTGGGAGAGCAATGCCATCAGCAGCACATTTTAGGAAGGAATAGAGAATATTGTCGGGAGCGTTAGAGTAAGGTTTAAGTTTGGACAAAAGTTTTTTTATAAAGTTAGTGGAGGTGGGTTTGAGTTCAAACAGATGAGGTGAGTTAGAAGGGGGAGAGTGTAGAGCAGTTGGGTTATTATTGGGAAATGTCTTGGTGAGGGTAGTAATAGTCTGTAATACTTGTGTCATTTAGTGTTTGTGCATAGCCTGTACTTAT
The DNA here is from genome assembly GCF_019279795.1 of Protopterus annectens. Taxonomy (NCBI): domain Eukaryota; kingdom Metazoa; phylum Chordata; order Ceratodontiformes; family Protopteridae; genus Protopterus; species Protopterus annectens. Next base: position 1,246,389,620 of record NC_056735.1, on the reverse strand, counting down.
TCTACCAGTGGTTTTGGGACTTCAAACAACCGTTCGACTGCCTACGTCATCTGTCTTTGGAATTGTCCTATGCTGTCTCTCCAAGTCTGGGAATGCATAGCTGGACTCCTTTCTTATCTCTAGTTTCTTCTCAACTGTCTTATTCACAGCAAACATCAGGTGATTTGTACTGTATCCTGATCTGAATCCAAACTGCTCAACTCCCATTTTTCTTTCTACTATATGTATTTATCAGTTACCCTTTCCAGAACTTTCATGCAGTGTGACAGGAGTTTATTTATTGTCATTTGTTTACCAGGAAATTGACTGAGTAGTGTCCTTTTTCAACAGAGACTCTGGGAGAAAAACTCTATTGTACGTGCATCATGGATGTCATCTCTATTACGTCATTTACATAAACTTTCACTCATGAGCAGCAGTGCCATTATTCAGACATCACTGACATAGTGATATTAGTTACAAACAGTTTTGATCCAAAATAACAGTTAAATGGGTTGTGTATGAATTTTTTTTTTTTGAAAGGCAGGGAGGTATATGCAGTGCAAGTAGCATCAATATGGGTAGGTTTTATGTAAGAATATTTGTTGCTGAAAATCTAGGACATAGGAAGATAAGATAGAGTTAGAGCAGCCCAAAGAAAGGAGGAAGGGGAGGAAAAAAGGTGAGATGGTAACAGAGGGTATAGTTACGATAAAAGTATATTTCTGTTTTGTGCAGCAGAGAGTTAGTTATAGCACTAATTAATATAGCTATATTAGTACCAGTTTAACCAGTAGTGATGCAGGTGCAGAACCATTCATCAGTTGTTGTTTCAGTTAGCATTTAAAATCTTTCAGGTTGCAGACTATTCTTAAGTAGAGTGGTGTGGTATTCCAGTGCAATGTGAATATAGTGTCCTGCATTGTTGTTGGGTTTAGCTATGCAGAGTAATTATTTGTCAGTGGTGCATAGATGTCTCTTAGTATAAGTTTGAATGAAGTTTAAAGGCTGTTAATTGTGAGTATAGTAGAGAATTTAGTTCAACTCAGTTTAGTTGTTTTAGAGAGAAGCAGTGATGTGATCTATAATGTTGATCAGTTGCAAAATTGTCTTCTTTATTGTAACATTGTTCTAGTTTGGCTGATAGAATGGAATTGAAATTGGTTTGGTTAGGAGCAGAATACAATAGTAATACAACGAGGAGTATAAAAAAGTGTCACTTTGTTTTGTCTAACAGTGTCAGTAAGGTCGTGATTTACTCTAATAAGGCAGACGAGCTTTTGGTGTGGCTTCTTCACGGCTGAAAGCAGAGATCAGATTTCAGGTGCCAGTCTGTAATAAAACCTAGTATGTTGGTGTGGAACACACGTACTAAATTGGTCTTGTTGAATGACAATGTAGTAAAGGTAGTTTCTTGGGAGGAGGAAAGGGAGAGTTGGTGGTGAGCAGTAGTAATTTCATTTTTTGATTCAGGGGTGCTGTCTAGCCAAGCTTCTGTGGAAGAAAAAGATTTCTGTGGGAGTGTTTGGGGCATAGGTGGTGTCTTAGCAATATATATTGGAGTGTACTTGTTGGTGTATTGTACCATGGTAGCTTCTTTGGCTGTTGTGTTTAGGTCCTTGATGATTTAAACAATAATGGTCCTAGGATGGAGTCTTGTGGGTCTCTGATGGATATAAGAAGGAAAGAAGAAAAATCATCTTGCCGTTTCACTGCTTGGGCTCTATTAATAAGGTAACTTAAACATTTAAGTGAGAAGGGTGATAACCCTGATGGAGAATTTGATGATTGGTGGTTTTGAATGCCTTGTATAGGTTAGAAGACCTGAATTTCAAATGTGATTTATTATATCTGTGAACGTTAGAAGGATAGTGGTTTTACTGAGATTGGGTCTGAAACCGTACTGTGAGGGAGAGAGGAGGTTATGAGAATAAATATATCCTTCCAACATTTTAGATAAGGCTGTGAGAGAATAGCGACTGGTCTATAGTTTGTGAGCTTGGTTGATGAGCCACGTTTATGGAAGGTATTATGTAGGATTTTTTTCCATAAGGTTTGGACCTATTTTTCTTGGATAGAGTGGTTTCTTAGAGTTCAGATGGGATATGCAAGGCTATCTGTGGCAAGTTTGAGATATTCTGATCCTAACTGGTCAGGGGCAGTGGTGGTTGTCTTAAGGGAGCATTTTTTTTTAATTGTTGATGTTGACATAGGAGTTAATGTGAAGGTCTGCTGTGGCTTCAGTGATTGGGGTGGGATGGCTGGATTTGTAGTAGATTTGTTTTGCAGGAGGGAGGTTAGTCAATTTATAAAATGTGAGTTAAACTGTGAAGTAATGCTTTGGGAGTTATTGTTTGGGGCTTGGCTTGGTTGATTTTACAGGACTGAGCAATGTATTTATGGATTTTAAAAAGTTTTTTGGATTGTTTGATGAATTTTGGGTGTTGCTAAAATAAGCTTTTTTTGTCCTGGTTATGCATTGTTTGCTGTGGTTCCTTAACTGTCTATATTATTTATATTATTGCAGGGATGTTTGAGACTTGCTTTGTAGTCATGACTTTCAGATTATCTCTATGTTGCATGATTTCGCTTTTTTTCTGTTTTGCTTTTCTTTAATTAAACAAGGGTCTGGTTTGTTTTTAACTCTCTTGGTTCTTAATGGTGCTTGCTTTGCCGGGACATTGTATGAAATATGTCTACTGCCTTTCATCAAGGGAAAGTTTTTTAAGTGGAGTCCCTTTAATCTGGAGCAGGCTGGAAGTAAAAGTTTCTTTATTGATGTTACTGTGGTTTCTGACTACATTATAGTGATGAACCATTGTGGGGCTGATTGGGGTGTCTGATTATGCAGCTTAGCTGGTGGTCACATAGGCTTTCTGTTAGTGTGCCACTTGTAGCAACACTGTTTGGGATGGATGTTAGAGATTTGTCTGGAATGGGTTCTTTAGACATGGCCTTGAGAGAAGCTGTATAGCTGAATTAAATTTGTTGAGTTTTCTAGGGCTGTCTTTTTAACATCTCTTACCAAGATAATTTCCAGTCTTATGTTGGCCAAGTTCCAGGAGAGGATCTGTTTTAGGATGAGAATATTACCGGGGGTGGTATGTCAGTAATGACACAGGAAATCTCCAGACACTGGACCCACACAGTTTGGTTTCATCAAGGACAGGTCATGCCTAGTGAACCTAGTAGACCTATTTGAGAAGGCCACCAAAGCAATGGATAAGGGCAGAATGTTTTACACTGCCTACCTTGACATGACCAAGGCATTTGACACAATACCCCTTTCTGACATTGTTGACAAACTCAGAGGTTAGGTACAAACCTGTATGCCACCTGGTGGATAGACTGCTAGCTCATAGACATGATCCAGGAAGTTAGAACTGGGGAGTCCACCTCTACAAAGAGGCTGGTCATAAGCAGAGACTCTCAGGGATCTGTCCTGAGACTGTTTCTTTTTGTCATTTATCTCTCTGAAGTCAACGTCAATGTCACTGGCCTCTGGCTGGCTAAATTTGCAGATGATTCCAAATTAGGAGTTGTCATTGTATCCCCCACTGACACGAATGTTCTCCAGGAAGGGCTGACACAAACAAACTGGTATCAGAACCATGGACTAAAAGTAAATGCAAGGAAAGCCATGATAGTATCCTTCGGAAAGTCATCCACCCCTGGTAACTATCACATTGACAACACACCTAAGAGTTGGTTCAGTAGTCAGGGACTTGAGGATACACACAGACAGTAATCTAGCCTTTAACCATCACATGTCTCATAGTGAGAAAATTCTTTGTTGTGCAACTTATTAAAAGTATGGCAAGTGGGCCCAATTAAATCATTATTCCATTTTATATGGTATTCATCAGACCTAACACTGAGTACAATGCTTCCATTGGTATGTATCTAACCAGGCGTATCCAACAACTGGAATGTCCACAGAGGTTCCTCACTAAAAGAATACAGGGCATATGTATCATGTCCTATGCAGTTTACCTCAAGGTCCTATCTGTGTATTCTGTCTCTTACAGGCTGCTGAGAGGAGATCTGTGTCTGGCATGCAAGGCATTGTCAGACCCCATTCTGATGGACCTCCTGCATATCGGCAAAATAAACAGCACCAGAATTACCCATTCGAAAGACTTAAACCGTGCATGTGATGGGTGAGGGCACAATGGTTTACACTGCCTACCAGAGACAAGTCTCTGGAACAGGCTCCCCATCCACGTGAAGCAGAGTTCCTCCCTAACCCAATTCAAGTGTAACTTGGACAATTGGATGGAGAACAAAGAATTCATCTGTGGTTTTTGGTACCTATGTCTCTAATGGATGCAGACAGCCTGTAAATGGTTCATCTCCCAGGCCCCTGCTTACAGATGTTTCATCTACCAAGCCCTTGCTTACACTTATCAAGGGTACCAGAACTTGTCAAAAATTTGGGATGCATGGCTAGGCTTAAAAAGGCCTTTTGATCTTTAGCCTAGTAAACCCCTGTGAACCTATGTGTAGACTTGTGATGGCTACGCATTTGTAAGTATTCATTTTGAGGAGTTCAATATTGTTGAAACTGGGTAGAATATTATGATAAGTGGAGAGTTTTAAAACATGTCTGTAGAAAATAGCAACTCCACCTGCTTTTTTATTAGCTGTGTCTTGTCTGAGTATATTATAACCTGATGGGAGTATTTATGCACCTTTGATAATTGGCTTTAACCAGGTTTATATGGCTTTGAAGATATACAGCGTTACTGCCGAAGGTTATGAATGTCCCCTTTGTTCCTGTACACTGGCACTAGAGTGCTTATTCTCCAGTCATCTGTTGTATGCCTTTCTCTCCTTACTGTTACGAATACTCCCTGGAACTATTTCCCCTTGAGCTCACCCATCATCTTGACCATATCTGCCGTGACTTTGTCTGAACCTGGTACTTTCCTTAACTTAATTTTCCTTAGTGCTGTTCTTAGTTCATCCAGGGTGGGCTCCTCCTCTTTCATCATAGGCTATGTATGGAGAGTCGTACATCTTCTGTAGGGTTTTCTTCATTCATATTGCTTACATCTGCCTTTGATGTCCAATGGGCTTGTGTGCAGGTTGTTGCTGGCATTCCTTATGAAGGGTGTCTGATGACTGCACTGCAAAAACTCAGCTCTCAAAAGCAAGTAAAAAATAGAAAAGGATGTAAATACTACTTAAAATAAGCAAAAGTATCTGCCAACAGAAAAATAAAATTTCACTTGCCAATAATAATTTAAAACAAGTAAATATTTCTAGCATCCAGACCCCCATAGGCATCCTAAAACTAGTGCATTCAGACTTATTCTTTACACTGACCAAAACAAGGAAGAAAAAAAAGATTATGACCACAAAAATTATTCATTGTAATTGATGCTGAAGTAATATATAAATTATCAAAAATTCACAAATTTCTTACCTCAGTGATGTGAAGCATAGCCTCACTTGCATGTAACTTGAACATGTCTGGTAAAGCCTTCATCAAGGCAATTGAGTCCTTCACTGATAAGCAAAATCAGACATCTGATTTACAGTGGCAAGTTGTTTTCAAAACCACAGGGTAGTTCAGATTTTTTGTATACACTTAGGTTGTGATATCATGATACAGGAAATTTTACATTTTTTTTTTACTCAACAGATTTTTATTTTTTTTTTTATGTTTATGAGTAAATTATGATACAGTCACTATTAATTACAGATCAAGTTAACAGAAGTAGTTGTTAATCATAACAATATGTACAATATTTACAAATGGTCCAATGAAAGGAAACAGAGAGAAAAAAAAAAACACATATGACATTTATAATTTTATATTCCTTTAAGTTCACATTATTCCATGCCCCTTTTAAATTCATGAAGAGAAAGTTGTGTCTTTTTGTAGTGTGTCTATAAGTATCAAGACTCTATTCCAAGGGTTGTTAATCCAACGTCTGGGAAACATTCTTTCTTCTTTAACTTTTATTTCTTTTAGTGCATATTCCCTTAAAAGAGAAATGAAGTCTTCATAACTCGGAGAGATTGTGGATTTCCATCTTCTTGTTATACATTTTCTGGCCACAGCCAGAATAGTCCATAAAAGAAGTTGATCTCTTTTATTAACAGTTATTAAGGCATCAACATTCAAAAAAATTAATGATTTTGTTAAAACAAATGTATCATTATAAATGGCTTAAAGAAATTTATTAATGTCATCCCTGAACTTTTTAATACAATCGTAAAATATATGTAACCAATCTGCTTCACAATTTAGAGTACATCTCCAACAAGTAGCTTTCTGATTAGGATTAAATTTAGCAATTTTGTTTTGGGGTATAAAAAGCTCTATGCAAAAATTTCCATGTGAAGATTTTCCATATCTGGAAATTAGAGGTTAATTTAACTGATTGCAGAAGATCATTTTTACTTTCAGGAGATAGGCTCGTAGTCAGATCTTTTGTTATAGTATTCCATGTGTTTTGAGTTATTTTGGTTTTATACACTATTAATATTTTATATATTTTAGATATTGACTTGTTATGCTTGTCATAAATTATTTCTTGTATATAATTTATGAGTTTTGGCTTAGATTTAAAACTTGAATTATTAATAACCTCCCACAAACTTTTTGCGTGATGCAATACTTTTTGGAGATCTTCTCTATCTTTATAAAGTATTTTAAATTCATCTATTACTTGTTGGATGTTTAATGTGCTAGAATTGTTTAAGCATTGGAACCAACAAATAAAATTATTAGTTTCCCATTTAATACATTTTTTTCTTGAATTTTTTCTTTAAAATTCTTTGTTGTATTAAAAGGTATCAAAAGTTCAAACCATAGTTTTATATCAGAATTTGTTTTTAAGAAATTTCTAAATAGATTATATATGTTATTTAAGTATGATAAATTGGTAGGTTTTGTTGTATTGTTTTGTAGATTGTTACTTAAGTGCCAAAATATGTTGTTATGATTCTTCAAGTCTATATTTTTTAATGTTTTATTTTCATTTAAGAAAAAAGTTATATGTAAAATTTTCCACCTAGACGAGTAGTTTGGGTTTATCCATTGTAGTACAAGTTTAAAGATGGAAGCTTTAATGTATGTCTCTATATCTGGAAATTTAATTCCTCCCAAGTCCCATGGTCTAATATGGTGTGTGAAAGCAATTCTATTTTTTTTGGGATACCATAGAAAGCCCATCAAGAGTTTCTGAATTTTTTTTATAATTTTTTGTTTGGTAAGATAGGAATTGCTAATGCTATATAGTTTATTTGGGGTAATAATATCATTTTTATTATCTGTAATCTATCTTCAAATTTTAACGTTAATTTATTCCAGGTATCAATTTGTTTTTGAATTAAGTTTTGAATTTTATTATAATTTAAAGTTATAGTAGTATTTATGTTGTCAGCTATAAGAATTCCTAGGTATTCGAGGGATGAAACTCTTTCTCCAATAATTTGATACTCACTCAGATGATAAACATCATCTCTATTCAAGAGTATATGTTTTGATTTTGCTTTGTTGAAATAAAGACCTGAAATAGAGGAAAACTCTTTTATTTTTTCCTCTAATGCTTGTATGGTCTCTTCTTTTGGTTTTAAAGTCAACAAGATGTCATCAGCAAATAACATGATTTTGGAATTATATTGATTATAAAAATTAATTCCTTCTATTTTTAGTTCACTTCGTATTGTAAAAGCAAATAGTTCTATCACTAAGGCAAATAGTATGGGAGACATAGGACAGCCTTGCTTAGAGCCTTTAGTTATTTTAAAAGCCTCTGAAGTAAATGGACCAAACTTTACATAAGCTAGATTATCTTTATATATGTTCTTTATTAAATTTATAAAGTTTGATGGAAAATCAAACAATACCAGAATTTTAAATAAGTAATCCCAATTTACTGAATCAGATGCTTTCTCTATATCAAGTGTAATTATAAGGGCTTCTAAGTTATCTCTATTCAAAGCTTCAATAATAGTTAATATTCTCTGAATGTTATCATACATGTGTCTACCAAATATAAAGCCTGTTTGGTCTTCATTTATAACGCGAGTCAAGGATTTTTTTAATTTTTTAATTCTATTCACTAAGATAGACATAAAAAATTTATAATCATTGTTAAGCAGAAAGATTGGTCTATATGAGCTACACTGGGATAAGTCTTTTTTATCTTTTTTATAGGAGTAACTAGTGAGTATTTCCAGGATGGTGGGATTATATTTTGTGTTTGAATTTCATTTAGCATATTATGGAACAAAGAAATTGCTGCATTTGGGAGAATTTTATTTAATTCCATTATGATTCCATCCATTCCTGGTGATTTGTTATTCTTACTTACTTTGATTATATCTCTTATTTCCTTTATGGAAATATGTTTATCCAGGTCTATTTTTAGTTGTGCAGGTAATGTATTTAATATAGGACAGTTAAATTCCAGCTCAAAAGAAGTAGTATTGCTAGCCTTATTTCCATAATGATGAGCATAATAATACTTAAAGGCTTCAAGAATATCATTTACTTCAGATACCTTCTTTTTCCCTTTCCCTTCATATATTGTATTTATGATATTATTTTCAGAATTCTGCCTCTTAATTCTCATAGCTAAATTATGGAGGTGTTTTGGGGATGTTGATATTGAGGCAAATTTTAGTTTTTCCAAAGCTAGATGTTAAGTTGTCTATCTCGCCTTCATTCTTGCTGGATGGGTTCGGAGCCGACCTCGGCTCCGACTCGGCCACTCTAAAAGCTCGAGAGTTGGTTCCACCGGCTCGAGGCTCCCCTTATATCCCACAATGCTAGGCGTGAGTTACCTCAGATCTCGTTTGCCGCTACAGCGATCGAGGTGTTTGGTTTCTACCGGCTTCTTGGTGAGTTATTGTAGAGTAAAATTTAGTCTACTTAAACCCCTTTAGTTTAATTCTTAATAGTTGTTTCCCTTAGTTTAGTGGAATTTGTCACCTTTCTCTTCTATTATCCCCCTTTTCCACAAGAACTTATAAGTTCTTCCCTCGGGCCTTTGGGCCTTTTCCATCCCCTAGTGGTGTATGTGTGATTTTCTCAGGAATTTAAAACTTTGATAGTGAGTTTTATTTTTTGAGTTTAAACTTGTATAGGGTGTAATCAGTGTGTTTGACTGTGTGTGTGTGGTTACACTTCCTTCTATAATGTCTAAAGACTCAAAGGTCTCAGGCTTCAAGAAGTGTGACTCGTGCTGTCAGAAAATGTCTCTGACAGATGGTCACACTTCTTGTGTCTACTGCCTGGGACCTTTACACCTGCAGGACTCTTGCGCTGTATGCCACGGCTTCAGCCCCAGAGTCCTGCAGGAAAGAAAAAACAAACTTATTTTGAGAGGTTTACTTAAGCCTGAGGGTTCCCTTACTGTTCCTTTGGGAAAACCCTCCAAGGCTTCTAGGTCCTCTGCTCCAGCTTCTGAGCCGAGGCCTAAGGCTTCGAAACCTCTGTCTACATCGGCTCCGGCTGGAGCCGATGAGTCTCAGACTGCAGTTTCTGTGGGTTCCTCGGCTCCGGCTGGAGCCGAGATATTGGAAATTCCTGTGTCGGTTCCGACCAGACCTTCGGAACCGACATCTAGAAAGAGGTCCAGGTCACCGTCCCTTGGCTCCGTTCATTCGGCTCCAGCATCTCCCTTGCTGTCTGAACGGAGCCATAGATCTCACTCCTCTAGGTCATCGAGGCTTTTGGACCATGACCTTCAGAGGGTAGTGAGTCGACTTCTTAAGTCCGAGGCACTGGCCCAAATGCTTCAGAGCCCGACTCATCAGTCGATGCCTGACCCTGTCCCTCATTATGTTCCTTATGTTATGTTCATTATGTACCAATCAAAAAAATCCCTTCCAGATGTTCCACCCGCTCAAAGGGATCTTGCAGCTTTGGAAATTTCAAAGCTGCTTGCAAAAAGAGCAATTCAGCCAGTTCCAGCAGACCAGCAAGGATCCGGAATCTACTCCAGGTTCTTTTTAGTTCCAAAGAAAACAGGGGACTGGAGACCAATTTTGGATCTCAGTATCTTGAACAAGTCAGTCAAGAAAACAAGATTTCGGATGGTCACGCTGCAGTCCATCCTTCCCCTATTGGGAAAGGGAAACTGGATGTGCTCTATAGACCTTCAGGATGCGTACTATCACATAAAAATGAACAGATGCTCCAGAAGATTCCTCCGCTTCAGGCTGGGAACCAGTCATTTTCAATTCAGGGCCCTGCCCTTTGGTCTCACCACTGCCCCGGTGTTTACCAAATGCATGGCAGTGGTAGCTTCTCACCTGAGACGTCAAGGATTCCAGGTGTTTCCATATTTGGACGACTGGCTCCTCACAGCTCCCACCAAGCATCTTCTTCTGTTGGCCAGGGACTACACCTTTCGCATTTGTCAAAATTTAGGCATTTCAATAAATTGCGAAAAGTCTGTTTTGTCGCCTTGTCGTACTATTACCTTCATAGGCGCAAATCTAGACACAGTCAACATGTCTGCCAGACTAACAGATCAGAGAATAACAGACATACACAAACTGGTCTCGCTCCTCTTCAGCAGCAACAGAATCAAAGCCAGGTTAGTTCTGAAAGTGTTTGGGATTATGGCGGCTGCCATACCTCTGCTTCCATTAGCCAGATTCCACATGAGAATCCTTCAATGGATGCTCTTCACACAATGGTCATACCAGCAACTTCCGATGTCCCAAACCATCATGATTACGCAAACATGCAGAAATCATCTTCTGTGGTGGATGTCTTCCCTCAGCTCTTATTGGGAAGACCCTTTGTCCCTTCCTCCGGTTGCTACTCTGACAACGGACGCCTCCCTGATCGGGTGGGGGCATTATCAGGGCAGAACTGTCCAGGGCACATGGCAACCAGACGAATGCCACTTGCACATAAATGTTCTAGAGATGAGAGCAGTGCTTTTAGCTTTGCAAGCCCTTCAAGACTCTCTTCCCTTGGGAACGATAGCAATCCAGACGGACAATATGTCTGTAGTGTGGTATATCAACAAACAAGGCGGAACCAGGTCCTACCCCCTGTGTCGAGAAGCACTCAGACTGTGGCAATGGGCGATTTCTTCTCAGCGGTTTCTGATAGCAACGCACATCCCCGGGAATTCCAATCAAATCGCGGACAAATTGAGCAGAGCTATCCTCATGCCTCACGAGTGGTCTCTGAAAGATTCTGTTGTGAGAGAAATTTTTCTCAAGTGGGGTCAGCCTTGCTGTGACCTTTTTGCTACTCCCCAAAACAGCAAGTGCAGAGATTATTTCACCCTATTCCCTTTACCAGGCCAGCCCAGCAGAGACGCTCTAGTCCAAGTTTGGCCCCGGGGACTTCTGTATGCATTTCCTCCCTTCCCACTAATCTCTCAAGTGATACAGAAAGCTATCGCTCAGAAGGCCTCGTTGATCCTCATTGCTCCTTACTGGCCTCGACAGGTTTGGTTCCCCTTTCTACATCATTTTCTGTTGGAGCGACCTTGGCATCTGGACCTAGTTCCAGATCTTTTGATCCATCAGTCGGGTCAGTTTCATCGCTCCTTTCCCTCTCTGAACCTCACTGCTTGGTTCCTCCAATTCCAACCTTAGCCAGGCTTCCTCAAATATCTCACTCTGTCCGAGATATTTTGATAGCTTCCCATAAATCTTCCACTCGAAAGATTTATTTGAGTAAGTGGAAACGTTTCGCCTATTGGGCTCAAGGAAGGGACATAGATCCTTTCACTGCTTCCATCCAAATGGTCCTTGATTTTCTAGCTGAACTCTTCCATGCAGGTTCATCTCCTTCTACTCTTAAAGTTCAATTGGCAGCTATTTCTAACTTCCATGTGGACATTTCAGAGTCTGCCATCATGTCCCACAAGCTTTGCAAAGCCTTTTTGAAGGGAGTTTTTCTACTCAGACCTCCTATAAGAAATCCTCCTCCTCCTTGGGACCTAAATCTAGTTCTTAGTTCTTTGATTCTTTCCCCTTTCGAACCTGCAGCCTCCTGTTCTTTAAAATTGCTATCATGGAAGACACTCTTTCTGGTAGCTATTACTTCAGCTAGAAGAGTTTCAGAACTTCATGCACTCAGCTGTCGACCTCCTTATCTGTTGTTCCATAAGGACAGGGTATCTTCTGAACCAACCCGTCTTTTTACCTAAGATAGCCTCGGCGTCTAACCTAAATCAAAGCATTGACCTCCTGTGTTTTTCCAGAATATTCTAACAGGTCTGAACAAAAATTGCATTGGCTAGATGTTCATCGCCAGTTAAGGTACTATTTGGATAGAACCAAACAATTCAGAAAATCTGACCAGCTGTTTGTCTCTTATGCAGAAGGCAGAAAGGGACTTTCAGTTTCAAAGGTATCATTATCTAGATGGCTAACATCTCTGGTTTCCCTTGTTTATGAAATTAGACACCAAAAGCTGCCTAACAAACCTAAAGCCCATTCTACCAGAGCTTTGGCTACTTCTATAGCCTTCCAAGACAGACTGCCTATTGACACCATTTGTGCAGCGGCTACTTGGGCTACTCCTCACACTTTCATTTCTCATTATAAGTTGGATTTAGCTTCTAGGCATAGAGCTAACTTTGGTTCCACTGTTCTCAAGAGTCTGTTCCGTTAGGCCACCCAGGACAAGGTGCTAGGGACGCGGTCCCATCCAGCAAGAATGAAGGCGAGATAGACAACTTAACATATAGAAGTTATGTTCTTACCATAACGTTCCATGTTAGTTGTCTTCTTCTCGCCTTCTTCTTGCGTCCCACCCTCCTTCCCCCTGGCCTGGACAGACCTAGAGGAGTTTTGATTGTGACCTCTCTTTCTACCACCTCTTTACTTTTAGGTATATGCTCTGCTGTGCATATTTCCTAGATCGGGATGTAGGTCACCCTTTTCTTCACCCTTGTTTATAGAGGTGGATTTTGTTTCTAGTTATTCTGCTACTATTATAAGCTGGGCCTAGCTTACAAACGAGATCTGAGGTAACTCACGCCTAGCATTGTTGGATATAAGGGGAGCCTCGAGCCGGTGGAACCAACTCTCGAGCTTTTAGAGTGGCCGAGTCGGAGCCGAGGTCGGCTCCGAACCCATCCAGCAAGAAGAAGGCGAGAAGAAGACAACTAACATGGAACGTTATGGTAAGAACATAACTTCTATATTTGTCTTATGGGTAAGAATTTCATTATATTTCTTGTTTAAATCTTTAACTTCTTCTCCTTTTTTTTCTGATCTTCTGATGCATCATAATGGCTTATATTTAATTCTATTATTCGTTTTTGAATATTATGTAGTTCAGATTCCCATTCTTTTGTTTTATTTTTAAACCATGTAACAATTTTGCCATGTAAAAAGACCTTTAATGTGTCCCATGTTATTGTATTGTTTGTATCTTTAATCAGGTTTGTTTCTAAAAAATATTTAATTTCTGTATCTTGCCAAGGTTTAAATTCCTTTAATTTAAAAATGTAGGCTGGTATTCTTGTTACTAGATTTAACCTTTTAAAATCTATTTGTACTTTAATGATTAAGGCGTTATGATCTGAAAGAGGACATGGAATAATAGAAAATTTTACTATTCTGTTGTTTGTCAGAAGATATAAGTATTTTATCTATTCTTGTTTGAGTATTAAAGCGATAATCACTGTGTGAATAGTTTAGTGAGTTAGATTCTTTAAACTTAAATGCATCTATCAAATTTAAGTTTTCTATCCATCTCTTGAAATGTTTACCTACGGGTGAAAGACGTAAATTGCTTTTATTAGTTGTTTCAGAGCTATCCAGAATACAATTAAAATCTCCCCCCAATATTATCATACCTTTATATACTTTGTTAATCAATTCTATGTGTTTTTTAACAGTAGATAGTCCAACTCCAGGAATCCAATAAATATTTATTAACGTCCAAATTCTATTTTGATATTTTATTATTACAATTGATAATAACCCATCTTTATCTTCATGTTTGTAAATGATCTGTGGAATAATGGTACTTCTTTTCCATAAGATTATAACTCCTCTTGTTTTTTTTTTTTTATATACTGGGAATGAGAGAGGATTAGATAGTCATTGGGTTTCCATATGAAATCTTCCTCTAATTTTAGATGGGATTCTTGTATAAATATAATTTGTACTTTTTGTAATTTCAGATATTTTAGAAAGTTTGACCTTTTTATAGGGTTATTTAAACCATTAATGTTTATAGATAACAAAGTTGTGTCAGTCATTTTTATAAATATTTATCTTGTGCTTTCAGGTTGATTGTTTTATTAGACGTTTGCTTTGTCTTAGGACCTATGGTATTTAGTATATTAGTTATGTCCTCTTTTCTTTTAGAAGTTATTACAAAACAAGTATAACTATTTCTATATGTGTTTAAAAAATCTTCCATTTGGACCACTGAGAAACAAAAAAATTGAAAAACATTGTATTAACATATTTTAAACAAACAAATAATGTTTCAACCGCACCAAGTCTCAAACATGAAGTGTCTAACACCTCAAATCTGTTTGAACTTAAAAGTTCAAACAGATTTACCTTCAAGATAAACATTAGCATTAAAGAAGAAATATTACTTTAGCTTGAGCTCTTCAATAAGGAAACAAAACTAAAATCAGAGAACATCAAATACTTTCATGCATGTATGTATTTAAATCTTGACTGTAAAATCTTGTTACTACATGAATGCATTCCATCAACATAGTATAGATTAATTAATAAATAGCTAGTCATTTTGTTATTATTTCATGCCTTGGTATAGGTAATATTGTACCCATAGAGTGCAAAGCTTCAATTAATTACTCATTTATATAGTTATTTTCCATACATTGTAGTAATGGTATTAATTTACAAACAACAATATTAAACTATCTATAAGGGATTATAACTATGCTATTAGAAATAGAATTAATACTTGTGGTATGAATTTGCATTATTAGAATTGGTACATTGTTACTAAAACTCTTATAATTTCTTTCCAAAACTGTATGAGACATATCATATTATTTGATTATTATTGCAATCTTCTAAAATAAATTACTATATTAATAATTAACAATAAGAATTATTACATATTAGATTATGTCTACTTGAACAATATAACTTATCAAACCCGGTCAAGATGTCATGACTTTTATAATTCTGTTGTCTATATAATAAAGTAAAGAAAAATTATTAATTTGTATGAAAAGTTAAACTCTTGCATTATTTATATGTGACCTTTTATAACTCTGTGACTAATTAGCTATTATTCAGAAGATTTTCTCTATTTAGTTCCAGGTAAAAGCCACACATAACAGAGTTAATCATCTGTAAACACAAATGTATTGAGTATTTAATGACTGATAAAAGTCTCATATTTAAAGTGGGCAGTAAACAATAAACTAGCATTATGCCTATGAATGTGAGTTACAATGATAATGCTAAGAAGTCAGTTGTATCATATACAACTATTTATAATGATTGTTTTTTTCCCCTTTCTTTTTCTCCTTTTATAAAGCTTCTTTTTGTATGTTAACTTGTTAAATAGAACAAGTTATTAAATAAATAAGCATCTGAAATACCTTTTAAACTAGTAGTTGGAAGTTTCTTTCATGTCACTTTAAGTCAACAAATGAAACTAATCCATCTAACACATTAACAATTACATGAGTTTGGAGAGGATGTACATTGTATATATACAAGACATTAATCACCAGATCACAGCAGTATTTAAATGGTTCATTTTATCCCAGTCAGTTTATGTAACACCTTCTTCAAAGCGCAGGTATCACTATATTTGGATATATCACTGGTAAGATTTAACAGCAACTGTGACAACACTATTACTTTCTTTTTTCCTTACTCTCCTTCTTCTTTTTTTTATTATTTCCTTCTTTTTTTCTTTCCCCTTTTCCTCCCTTCTCTTTTTAAATAATGGGAAATAATGAAAACACTTGGGAAATTAGAAATAATTTAAAAGTAAACATTTCACATTCAAAGTATTGAATAATAATGTGCAGAGAGAGAAAAAAAAACTTTACAATGTTATGTTTGAGCACCATCTTCTGGGAAGTAGCTGTAATTACAGCTGTATGCATTTCAGCATTTCATTTGTTAAATGTGTAAAGACAAGCTACTTTCCTTAACAGAAAGCTAAAGAAATCTAAAACAAAAAGTTCATGACTGCTGCTCATACTTAAATAATTTATTAAAATGATGATAACATCCAATTTAATTTAAGAAATACTATCATTAGACTTTTCCAATTCTATTCTCCACTAGTAGCAATGATAATGTGTTTGTAAGCATATATATAGCGCTTTATTCAAAGTTATTTTAGCACTATTCTTAAGTATACTTTTATCTGAAGTTAGCAATAGGAAATAATGCTGTAGCAGGGGATAAAAGGAGAATATATGATGTGTAAAATTAACTGAAAGCTAAACGCTTTCATTTCAAGCAAACAGAACAGCCGAGTTTAGAAAAGGGATATTGTGATAGTGTGTACTTGCTCGCCATCTTCTGGTCTGTGATTGTAACTACAAGTATGCATGCTTTAGTATATCTGTGCTGTGAAAGAGATGGTGAACAACTTTGTGTAAAAATCTAAAAATAGCCAAGCAGTAGGTTCGTGAATGCTGTTTACTTTTAAATGGTTCAATGATGTTCTAAGAACAACTGATGCATTTAGAAACATTTCTATTTTTAACATATTTATCTCTAAATTTTGGTTTATAAGTATAAAATGTGCACTTTAATAACATAGCATACTATTATAAAATATAAAGGAATTTGTTCAGACAGTTGCTTGTAACTTATTTTAGCTATGAAATGCTTTTCTAGGAGAAATAGTCTAAAAGATAAACTATTATAAGGACTTCTAGAATAATGTTAATAAGCATCTAATAAACTGTCTTGATTTTATATTCATGCGACAACATAAAGAAAAGCAATTATGCATTTCAGTTCCTTAGTGAATCAATTTTTAAGTACTAAATAAAATATTATTATAATAGGCTAAATAACTAATAAAGGGCAGAAAAACTGCTTTGAGTCATATATTAAGGGAATTAACTTTTAGATAATGTAGTCATACCTTGGTTGATACTTTGAGAGAAGTAGTATCTTCCAAATTCTTCATGTCAGTCTTCTGCTTCTTTTTTTCCCTCACCTCCAACCAGATATTTTTTCCTGAAGCTCTTTTTAGGGAAGAAGAATTTGCCCAGTCCATTTCATCGGGAAGTGGAATTATGTTGTTGTTATTTATGAAGGTTGTGGCTTCCTCTATGTTATTAAAAGATCTCATGTCATTATTGTATTGAATTCTTATTTTGGCAGGATAAGAGTGCTGTGTCTTGATTTTATGCTGCTTTAGAAGTTTTACTAATGGCCATGCTTTCTTCCTTAAATCCAGAACTCTTGTGGAATAATCATTATCAAATCTTAATGACTGTTTATACATAACAGGATTTTTCCTCCATGCTGATCTCAATATTAGTTCTTTGTCCATAAAAGATAAAAATTTAATCACTATGGATCTTGGAGCAGACTTAGAAGAGATAGAAAGTGGCTTACCAATAGCTCTATGTGCTCTTTCTATTCCGTAAGATAATCCTTCTTTTAATCCTAGAACTTCAGGTAGCCAGGAGTTCAAAAATGAGATAATGTCATCCCCTTCAGTTTTCTCTGGAAGACCAAAAATCCTTATGTTTGTTCTTCTCTCTCTATTTTCAGTATCGTCCATTTTATTTATTAACCATGTATTTTGTTGTAACAAAATTGGGTTTGTAGTTGTTCTTCTTTTAATCTCCCATCAACATCACTTAAGGAAGTCTCCTGTCTGAAATTTTTGTTTGTTGCTGTTGTAATATTTCTTTAAAAATTTCAGTTTGTTTTTGACAGTTATCTTTAAGACTTTCTAAGTTCTCAGAAAATCTTTCCATCTTTAACGACAAGTCCAGTAAAGTAGCAGATATCTGTTGCATCTCTTTTTTCAGTATAGAATCTGAGTGTGAGTTCTTTGAGTTACTCATTTTCAACAGCTTGTGGTGTCCTCTGAAGTATTTGACAGGAAAATTTCAGAATTTTTTCTTCAAAGTTGGTATTTTTATTGTATGTTACTTCTTCTTCAATAATTACCCAAATTTTTTTAAATATTTTTAGTTTTTCCTGTATTTTCTAGTAAGAGTTTGAAGAGCTCAAATTTAAGCTGCTTTCAGTTAGCCATTAGGTTCCGCCCCCCTCAGAAATTTTACATTTTGATACGATGCCAATAAAAGTAATGAAATTCAGTATCATTTTCTATACTCAACACAGTATATCTAACTCAAATTTTGTTTGCATTGGAGTTTTGTTTGCATGCAGTCAAGTCTTTTCAGTGATAAACACTTTGAGAACTATGTAGAATTTATTTTTCAGATAGGTTTGAGGTAATTAGTGGGTGGTGGTAGCCCAGTCTCAATAGTCAGGACTGAACTGGAAGTGTATGTAGTAGAGTAGATGCCATGGAAAAATTAATTGAAATAAATGATTAAATTGATGCTTTCCATATGTTTGACAACCTTGGTATGAGGTACTTATTATCCATACTCAGAATGTTGCCTACAGTATGATGGTAAAAGCCGAAGTTTGCAGAAGCAAACAAGAACATAGAAGCAAATAAGAGCTAATAATTACCTTTGTCCAGCAACGATGGCTTCATGAGCTTTCTGAATGCTGCATAAAACTGTGCCTTCTCATGAAAGGTCCCCCAGCAGGTCTGCAGATCACTCCGGAGCAGCTCTGAAAAAGCTACCTGCTTAATTCCACCATAGGAACAGTGCAGCCTGAGCTCATTTTCAGAAAATCCATTTATAATATCATACATAAAACAAATGTTCATAACTCTTTTAACTATAAGAGCTAGACTAAAAATGTAAACACGAAAGTTGTTCAGCAGACACTGACCTTTCCAACAGTGTAAATGTTGATAGTGCATATCAAAGTCATTATTAAATATTTGGCAGGGAATGTTGATATTGTGCATATTTTTTACCTTTTTGGAAAAGCAAAGCACAATATCTTGGTCAATGTACCATGTAGACCCATACAATTTATATTTAATTTGTTAGTATAAATGTCAGCTTTAAAATGATACCTTAAACATTTCTGTGTGATGCTCCTTTATGGAGATATTCATAGAAATATGACTAATATAATATTCCTCATAACTGATAAACAAAGCATAATATCTCATCACCTTTAACAGAGCCTACATATCAGTGTAGAAGTGCGTGTCAATATCAGCTTCAAAATGATGCATCATTTGTGCCATCACCATGCTCCCTTGCAAATATATGGGCATAATAATGAGTAGTATTGGAAATGTATAATTTTCATAATCCTACAAGACTAAAATTGTGATATCTGTAGATGTGTACAGTGCACAGACATAGTTATTTTAACATGTTCGAAGGAGTAACACTGTCTTCAAAATGAGGTATTACTTGACACACTGACATGCTCCCTTGCAAAGTTATTTACCAAAATATGAAAAAAGCATAATTTCCATAACCTAACTCCAAAACAAACTTTGACATCTGCACATGTGTACAACATACAGGCACAGTTTTTTTACCATATTGGAACCAGCAATACTGTCTTCAAAATGAGGTATTAGCACATTCAGATTCTCCCTTGTGAAGTTATTTACCAAAATATGAAAAAAAAATAATTTCCATAATCTAAGTCAGAAACAAACTTTGATAACTGTACATGTGTACAACATACAGGGACAGTTATTTTACCATGTTGGAACTGCCAATGCTGTCTTTAAAATGAGGTATTACTTAGCACATTTCAGATGCTGCCTTGCAAAATTATTTACCAAAATATGAAAAAAAAAGCATAATTTCCATAACCAGAAAAATAACAAAACTGATGTCTGTACTTGTGTACAGCATTCAGAACCAGTTGTTTTACCATGTAGATACATATGATTGCATTATTGGTGTAGCCAACATACTGCTGAATGGGTACATGTAAAGAGAAAAAGCAAGGTAAGGACTGCCACTCCTCTAATGAACCCAGGACAGGCATGGAACTTCAGTGGCAGGCAAGACCATCTGATCTGTCTGATAGCTGTGCTGGCTACCCACTCAAGACAGCTGATACCACTGCAGTCCCACAACCTCCTTCAGTGTCAGCAGTCTGCCTTCCCTATGCCTTTTCTCTTTACATGTGTCCATTCAGCAATGGACCTAAGGGATCAGGTTCTGTATTAGTAATCTGTAGTAATTAGTAATAGTATCTGTCATCTGAACTCTACACATGCCTGATAAAAAAAAAAAAAGAATAAAAAATGAAGTATTGCAGGATGGTTACTGACATATTACATTTTGTACGTGGTAGCACTCTTCTAAAACAGTTGTTCTTTCTCAGCATCCTCACCAGCTCCTTACCACAGTTATTTGCCAAACTCAGAAAAATATAATTTTACACAACACAATTCATAATAGAGTTTTACTTACCATACTGGATGTTCTTCGTGTTTCACTGTTGCAGTCATCACTTTTGGGTTATCTGCTTGCAGTAGCCCTCAGTCGGTCTGATTAACAAAGTCTTGGGTCCTGCGTTGGTTGCTGTCCCTTTTTCCATGACGTCAGGTCATCAGGGGTATAAAACATGCAGCCAACGCCACTACATCAGTCTTTCTTGCCATGCGGTGCCTGAAGCAGAAGCAGTGTGCAAGTGCCGGTCGCCTGACTCCTGAAATTTTTGTTTTCGAGTTACAGAACGGAAGTCTTCAACTAAAGCTAAGTACCCCGTTGGGGAAACTTTTTCTTGCTCCTTACCAATGTCAGTAAAAGTCAATAATTGCATTACTTGTGGAAAGTAAATACCTCGTAAAGATTTTCTTTCATACTGTATTCCTTGCCTGGGCCCTGACCATGACGTACCTTGCTGTCGGTTTTGTCCTTTATTTAATCAGCGCACTATCCATCGTCTGTATATTTTCGGCTCTAAATATTTTGGTTCTCGGTTTAATTATCCAGAAATGTCGGTTAGCTCTCTGACTACCGGGATTCCGAAAAACGCAAGGATAAAGACAGAGACAGGCCACCGAGGTCCAAAACTGCCAACGACGCTTCTCCTAAGCCTCGCCAGTTCGCCGGTACTCAAGGCACTTTCGCAGCCCCTGATACCCACTACTTCTGATTTGCAGGCCTCTGCTGAGACCCATTCAGAGTTCGGTATGCCGCGAGATGCTTCAACTATGGAACCTGCGGATGTCTCTACCTTAGATGGGTCCAGAGCCGCTGTTCAGGCACCGGCTTCTGAGGGTGTATTCAGGCCTACAGACTTGCATATTAAACTGACGCCTTCTTCTTCTTTTAGGCCTAAATCTTGAACTGTGCCTAAAAAACCGACGCCCAAGCCTCATGCTCAGGCCTCTATGCCTAAAAAACAAATGATAAGAATGGCTGAAGATATTATAACTCTAATCAGGGGAAGCCAGCCTCCCCTTCTAAGAGGCCTAGGACTGAAGTTGCTTATGAATCGTCTGACCGGGATTCTGATTTTTCTGATTCTTCTGATGAACTGGATTTGCCCTTATCTACTTATGAGGATTCTGATGCAGAGGACTCTATTCCCTATGCTTCCCGTTCAGAGGATTTTTCTTTTGGTTTTACTGTAAGGGAGCATTTCCACTGGGAAAGCTAGGATTTTTCTGATACAAAAAAAAGGCTTAGGGATTTCTTACTCCTGCCTCAGTATAGGCCTTTAGCTATTCCTCCTGTACTAGACATTGTTGATGATGCTTTTTTGGAATCTAGTTTGGCCCCTGATTCTTTGCCTCCTGCTCCCAGACAACCTGACAGATACTACAGGGTTCCTGATTTACAGAAGTTCCTTTTTAAAAATCCTGTTGCACATCCAGAGACTATTTCAAAGGGACCCATGGGCATTAAGCCTTCTACAGCTAAAAATCCCTCCCCCCTCTGATAGAGACTCCAGGGCGCTGGATAGATGGGGTAAGAAGGTTTACACTTCTGCAACCTTGGTCATTAGGGCTTTAAACTGCCAGTTTCATATGTTAAAGTATCAACAACATGTTATTGGATTGTTTAAACAGAAAATGATGTTAATTCCTGACTATGCGGAAAATAAAGAATTACAGGATTTAATGCATTCTGCTGAACAGGTTGGAAAACATACTTTGCAATGTGGATTTGATTCTTTAGAGGCCTCTTGCAGGGCTGCTGTTACTGGTTCTGTGCACAGAGGGCATGCTTGGCTTAATGAGCAATCTTTACCTGATCATGTTAAAGCTAAATTGTTGGATGCTCCCTTAAATCAGGACCGCCTGTTTGGCAACAAGGCTGAGGAACTTCTTAAAAAGCTGGAAGATGAAGCTAATCTATGCAAACTGTTAAAGATTTCTTACAAGTTCATCCTCCTGGATTTAGTAGGCACTGACCCTCTACGAATTGGTCCTTTCCAGCCTCTTCAAGGTCTTCTCAAGCCAAACCCAGACATAGCAGAAACCCCAGGTTTCAGTCCCAGGGGACACACAAGACTAAGCAGTGGGGGGTTTCCTTACCCATATCAGGGATTAGAAAGACTCCCCCCTATGGAAAGCAGTCTCAATGACTTGCTTCTAAAACTTCCAAGCACTTCCCAGCTGAATGTTCCTTTAGGTGGAAAGATTGGTCTGCAGGCCAAAAACTGGGAACTCATTACCCAGGACAAATGGGTTTTCAATGTAGTGTCCGAATGATACAGATTTCACTTCAACACCTTACCAACACCAAGCGGGTGGCCAGATCTACCCCTACAGCAGTGGGTAGAGGCCCCAAATCAAGTACTCTCTCTCTCTTAAGCATGGGGGCTATTCAGATGGTACCAGAAGAGGAAAAGGGACAGAGATTCTATTCGAGAGTTTTCCTGGTACACAGAAAAAACAATACATGGCGTCCTATCCTGGACCTTTCTACTTTAAATACATTTCTGGTGATTCCAAAATTCAAGATGCTGACTCTTCACCAGCTGCTTCCTATGCTAGGCAAAGATGCATGGTTGGCAACACTAGACTTAAAAGAAGCATACCTGCACATCCCGGTCAGGGAGTCTTGCAGAAAATACCTACGCTTCAAAGCTGGCTACATGCACTATCAGTTCTCTGCACTGCCCCTTGGCTTATCTACTGCACCCAGGGTATTCACAAAGTGCCTAGCTCCAGTCATTGCATTCTGCAGGCAAAGAAATATTCAAATATACCCATATCTGAATGATCGTCTAATTCATGCAGAAAGCCAGGACATACTTTTGAATCATCTGGCCTTTGTTCAAAGGGTACTGACTTGTCTGGGGTACACCATAAATGAAAAGAAATCAAACTTGGTACTCTGCCAACAAATTATATTCCTGGGAGCAAGCTTGAGTCCAGCTTCCCAGATGGCTTTCCTCACGCCAGAGAAACAGATTCATTTGACAGCCTACTTCAAATAAGTGGCCACAAAATCCCAGCCATCTGCAAGGCCAATATGGCAAGCCTTGGGGTTCATGGCCTTCTGCATTCTTCTAATTCCATATGCAAGGCTGCATATGAGGAAACTGCAATGGTATCTCAAAAGCCTATGGCATCAACATTCACAGGATCTCGAAGCAATGATTCCTATCATACCTTGCCTACACCTAGAGTTCCTTTGGTGGGCAGAGGCCTTCCACCAAAACAGGGGACTACCATTCACACTATCCCCTGCTGCCCAAACCTTAACAACCGATGCATCAGACTATGCATGGGGGGCCCACCTGGCAGGGAAGTGCATTCAGGGCAAATGGAACCCAAGTCAAATGCACCTGCATATCAATCAGAAAGAAATGTTAGCTGTACAGAATGCTCTGACAGCTTTCAAGGACCACATTCTTCCAAGACAATGATAAAGACGGACAACACCACTGTTATGTGGTACATAAACAAGCAGGGGGGTACACATTCTTACCCCCTCTGCAAACTAGCCATGGCATTGTGGAACACAGCCCTGAGCTATCAAGTACATTTACAAGCTCAATTCCTGCCAGGAAAACTAAATACGCCAGCAGACGAACTAAGCAGAAACCTCATGGACCCACACGAGTGGAAATTATAACCAAGGATTTTCAACATGTTGACAAGAAATGGGGGAGCCCAGATATAGACCTGTTTGCCTCCCCCAAAACTATCAGTTGGACAAATTCTGCACAAGGACTCTCCACAAACCAGCTTGGAAAGTGGATGCTCTGTCCTTCAGCTGGAAAAAACTTTCAGTTTATGCCTTTTGTCCTCTGCCTCTGCTCTCCAAAGTACTAATAAAGATCAAACAAGACAAACCAAGGACGATTTTGATTGCACCAGACTGGCCACGCCAACATTGGTACCCCCTCTTGTGCAGTGTGTCACTGTGCGCCCCGTGGCACCTGCCTCAGAGTCCTTCTCTATTGTCTCAGCAGGAGAACCAAATTCTGCACCCTCAACTTCAAACACTGAATCTAGCAGTGTGGCTAATTACATAATTTCTGCTTTACCGTCCCCTCAGTAAACCAGTGATGGATATCATTTTAGAGGCAAGGAGGCCTAGTACCAGAAAGTCTTACGCTGAAAAATGGAAAAGATTCTGTGCCTGGAACCAATCTCAAGGGATGAGCACAACAGTGCCCAGTTTACCTCAGATTTTACAATACTTAACTGAGATGCTTCATAAGGGCCTGTCTTTCTCCTCCATCAAAATTCACGCCTCAGCCATCTCAATTCATTATAACACAGAACCACCCCTCTTCACTCATCCACTGCTTAAGCAATTCTTCAGAGGGGCCAAAAATCTACGACCACCCAGGAGAGCTCCAACTCCAGCCTGGGACCTCAGCTTTGTATTGGAAAAGCTCACCCTTCCTCCTTTCGAGCCAGCTGCTACTGCGGACTTAAAATTCCTTTTTTGGAAAACAGCTTTCCTTTTAGCAATCACTTCAGCAAGAAGGGCATCTGAATTTCAGGCCGTCATGGCAGTGGATCCTTTCATCATCTTTCATGCAGACAGGATGTCCCTCAGGACCAATCCCTCCTTCATGCCCAAGGTGGTATCCAGTGTGGCCCTTAATCAGTCCATACATTTGACAACCTTCTTTCCTAATCCACAGAACAAAGGGGAATGGATTCTGCACTCCTTAGACGTGCACAGACAACTTAGATTCTACTTGGACAGAACTTAACCTCAAAGGAAATCTGATCAACTGCTGGTGGCATTTGCTGTAGGGGCAAAGGGGAAGGCTATTTCAAAGCAAACCATTTCCAAATGGATAGGCCATTGCATTAATTTCTGCTACAACCACCATGGAAAACCTATCCCACAGGGGATCAGACCCCACTCTACTAGGGCTGCATGTACCTCTGCAGCCTTTCTCAGAGGCATCCCTACCAAGGACATCCTAGGAGCTGCTACCTTGAGTTCTGTACATATTTTCACTAAGCATTACCATCTGCCACTTTTCTCTTAATCCAGAGCTGGCTTTGCCTCTGCAGTCTTGCAGGGCCTTTTAGCTGGTCCTAATTCTATTTAAATTCCTCCTCCTATCCTTCGCTTTGAGAATCTACCCAAAAGTGATGACTGCAACAGTGAAACACGAAGAACATAGTGCAGTTGTGTACACTTAGCATAAATGTAGATGTCCAAGTGTATTCACTGTTGCAGTCCTGGTTATCCTCCCTCCAGCCCCCTTCATTTTTTTCTTGGATATACCTCTACTTTCCTTTGCTGTCTTCAAAAGCTTTTTGGTGTTATTTGCTTTTTTGTTGGAGGTATAACCTTGTATATTTATAAATTAAATTGCTTCCCATTAAGGGGGCACCTGACATCTGGGGCAAAAAAAACTGATGTAATGGCATCAGCTGCATGTTTTATACCCCTGACGACCTGACATCATGGAAGAAGGGACAGCAGCCGATGCAGGACCCAAGACTTTGTTAATCAGGCCGACTGAGGGCTACTGCAAGCATATAACCCAAAAGTGATGATGGCAACAGTGAATGCACTCGGAACATCTACAGTTGTGGTAAGTGTACACAACTGTACTTTCTACTTGGTCATGGGTGTTTTCCATTCTTCTCACAAGCTGCATGTTACCAATCCTGCATAGCTCTCCTCACGCCATTGTGGACTTCAGTCAAGAACAAAGCAATGCCCTCCTCAGTTAGGTGAACATCTTTCGCCATGATGCTGTCATGGCAGATTGTAGATTCACCGACCCTGTGCATCAAGCAATGCATGAACCCATTCTGTAAACGTCTGGCCTTGTGAGCTGCCTGTTGACTGTTTGCTGTTTTCCATATCTGCCGAGGAATTATGTCAGACAACACAAAATGACAACGTGGCCACCACAACTGCAGCTGTTCAAAAATTGCTCTTATTTGAAACCGTAGCCTTCCAAGGGGTTTGACTGATAACATCATTCCCTCCAATGTGCAGCACAAGGATATCGGGCTCAGGGTAGATGGAACACTTCTCTTCCAACAACTGCAGTACTCTGCTCCAATGCATACCTCTTCTTGAAGTCCAGTATACCTTCACACTGGATGTGCGGAAGCTCAAGTTGTAGTTGTTTTCAGTTATGGAGGCCTGGCTGGCAGCCCAGTGAATGTAGGAATGGCCACATACCCACACTCTCAGTTGTCGTTCTCCTACTAGTGAATCCATGTCAGTGTCAGAAGGTGGACAAACCTGCACAGGAAAGAAAATTCAAACAGATTACTACTGAAGTTTTGGACAGATGTATTGGAAGACTACATATATATGTATATCATAGTGCATTACCTGATTAGACCATCCAAATATTCACTTCTATCCACAGGGGCATTATTCTTTTCATAAGGTACATAAGTGGTGATGACACTGCAGAGGTACATACCTACCACCCGTGAAAACACCAAATTACGCACAATGACTGACAAGGGGGGACAGAAAGGGCACATGTAAACGGAAAGAGCAAGGTAAGGACCACCACTCCACTTATATGCCGAGGGCAGTCATGGGGCTTCAGCTCGTGGGCGTCTGAAGTGTCCCATACCAGTGCTGGGTACCCACTCGGACTGCTGGTAGCAGCAGTGACTCCCGATTGCATGCATTGCCAGCACTCTGGCTTACCTCTGCCTTTTCCATTTACATGTGTCCTTTCGGCAATGGCCATAAGGACTGAAAGGGGGGAGCTAATGTAAAACTTCTTGCCCTGACCTACATAAATTTACTACACCCGAAGGGAGGGAGACTGAGTGGAGAGCTACACCAAGACAACATATGAAAAGGCCAAGACTGACCCTGGCTTTATCTTTTTGCATTTGTCCTTTCCCGGAGGGACAAATTGCATCACAGTGGCACCGCTGACACCATGCTTACCTAGGACAGCAGCACTATGGGACTGAGCTGAAGAGTTTCCAAGTTTCCAACTGCGATCCAGGTAGATCATAAGATCCATGATGGCAAAGGTTGGGTTACTATATTTTTATATATGTGTATGTATGTGTATATATATATATATATATATATATATATATATATATATATATATATATATATATATGCATGTATGTGTGTGTATACAAGTACATTATGTACATACATGTATATCCATATACACACTATATATATATATATATATATATATATATATATATATATATATATATAGGTTTACCATTGAAATGCCTATCCGACTATGTGAGACTCGACTTGCGCGAAGGCGGAAGAGCGAATGTCACCGCGGTCGAATCCAGTTGTGCGAACGGCAGATCTTCGCCCCTGCGTGAACCATGGTAGCATGGGTGTGGAGGTGTTGTGCGGCCGGTAATGTTGAACGTCGAATGCCTGGCGGTGGCGAACAATTTTCGAGGTTTTGGTTCGTGTAAATACATCGCAGAAGTGGCCGTTCGACCAAGTTCGATTGCTATTTCAATAGTAAACCATATATATATATATATATATATATATATATATATATATATATATACAGGAATAAAAAAAATCAGGGGTTTCAGAGGGGCGGTAGTTGATGAAGAATGAGGGGGGGTGTGGCTTTCAATGACTGCAAGCAGAGAAAAAACAGTCTGGCTTGTGCATTCATCAATGTGATAACGACTTCTACTTATGTAAATAACAGTGACAGCTGCAGAGAGTTTTACATGAAAAGTGATAGTCAGTGCTATATTGTAACTTACTGCTAAGGTGATAATGACCTGCCTTTCATTACTGCAAAGTTATGTATGCTCAGACACTGGTGATAATTGCTGCACATAACCTGTTGAGTAGGCATTCATTACATTACCTTGTGCAGCTGTAATGTAACACAGAAGACCTGAGTAATTCAGTAAAATAGTGTAACACTGAGGCCTTCCTTCCACCTAAATTGCACACATTACTAACAAAGGCCAGAAAAATTCCCAAAATGTAACATAGCTCCATGCTGGAAGTAGTCAGCAAGTAACCCCTTTATCTCACTCCGACAACTACTGAGAATAATCAGAAATGCAATAAGCGTAGACCGAATCTCAACCTTATGTATCTGATCCATCTATGATCTGTCTATGAATTACTCCAAAAAGTAGTAATTCATGTTTTCACCTAACCATCCCTCTGATTATAATAACACAGAACTTCAAAAGGCAGAAATATTGTCCAAAATATCTGGTTGAGCAATGCCAACATTCTGAAAACAAACAAAAGTCAGACCTAAATTCTGCATGAAAACCATGGAAGTTTGTTAAAGGTGTTGTCACCAAGTCACGGATTGGGATTTTTTATTGAAGTACATAATGGAGAACAAGCACATAAACCATCTACCAAAAGAAAATCTACACATGGCAGTATCCAAGGAATGCAGACGGAACAATATGATTTTCCACATCACAGAAAAAAATGTAGTCCCTTGTGTTCTAAACTTAATTTATATTATTTCTGTAAGTAATAAGAAATACAGCTAATAATCATTCATTAAAGACATGTAAGGTAACAGTTTGGTAAGATAAACACTTGTATATGTATCATATTCATATCATGGTACAAGTTGTTTACAGAAATAAATCTTTAGTTTGAATTTATGATGGAGCCACCATGTGGACTAAGTTGTACTAAAAGGAACTAATTAGTGAGTCTCTTTACAAATGGATTCGTATATAAAAGTCATTCTGCAGTATAACAAACCCAGTACTTATTATTAATGCCCACTCTTCCAGGCATTTCTAATGGTCAGTTCCCTGTGCTTTCTCCTATGAACCTGGTGAATTTGGGCATCCTGAGGCAATGTAGCAACTGCCTCATGTACACTGATAACCCTCTCCTCTTACCTCCTAATACTCAGACTTGTGAGAGATGCACTTATACCTCCAAATTGGAAGCTGCCCACTCTCCAGCCAAGACGGGAATAGCTGGACAAGAGGAGAAGGTCAACACTTGCACCACACCACATGGAACACACAGCCCTCCAGAACAATAGACAACGTATTCAAAACACAGCTGTTACTCAACGCTAGGAGTCTAAACCTCAGAATGCACTCACTCGAGGCACTCCTCAAAATGGCGAACATTGATATCTGTGCAGTGACTGAGACCTGGTTCAAGGCTGTTGAGAGCACCCCAGCACTACCAGGGTATAATTCTTACCACACATTTCGGCCACAAAACCCGGACCGAAACACAAAGGGCGGAGGTGTGTCCATATTCATCAAGGACATCCACCTCCAGGCTAGTTGCAAAATACGATGCCTCTGAAATCATCCAAGTGCAACTAATCCAGGGCAAAAATGCATTCCAAATTGTAGCTTGTTATAGATCCCCCACCATAATCCAGGACTCTCACTCCTCGTTCCTGGGGACATTGGAAAAAATGAGGGTCCAACCAAATACCATAATAATGGACGTTTTCAACTACCCCAACATAAACTAGGAAAACTACTCTTGTACTTACCCCCTTGCTCAATGATTCCTGAAGTTCATAAACTTTAACTCCCTGGATCAACTTGTCAACGCCCCCACCAGGGGCAACAATATTCTGGACCTGGTCATTACCAACATGGGTGACCTGTGCTCAACGCCCAAGATCAACTCCTCGCTTGTCAGATCAGACCATAAACTAATCACCATAGATATCCACATCCCGACCCCACCCCCACACAAGGAAACCATCATAAAAAACTTTTCCAAAGCGAACTTCATGCTTCTCAAGAATGAGGTGACTAACTTTGCAATGCCCCTGCAGATGGATAATACAGTCAATACAGTCACGACTGCTGAATCCTACATAAATGCACTCTACAAGCACCTACATGAGTGCATGGATTGTGCTATCACCAATAAAACCAAGACGCTATCCTCCAAAAAAAAGGAAGCCGATCTGGTGGTCCCCTGCCATTAACAAACTTTACAACAGAAGGAAGAAACTGTTGCACAAGAGAGTAAAAACCCAGGTATGGAGGAACTCACTGACGAGCCTCAGTAAGAAACTAAGGTCTCTCATAAAATCCTCCAAAGCTAAATTTGAAAGAAAAATTGTCACAGATTCCAAAGAAAACCACAAGGCATTCTTTAGCTATGTCAAGAATCTCCATGGCAACACCCAGATCTGCACTGAGCTACAACAGAACGGCACAAAATATACAGAGCCAACTGATATTGCCAACATATTGGCAGACAGGTTCAGTGCAAACTTTACTCCCCCCTCATCCCCCAAAGGGCCTATAACTATACCAGATGGTTGTAGAGCCCCAGCAGTCACAAACACACAGGTAAAAATGGCACTCTCTAAAGGCAAAAACACAGCATCCATGAGACCGGACAACATCGCACGCTGCGTCTTACATGAACTCCAAAATGAACTTGCCCCCACCTAAAATCCATGTTCAACCACAGCCTCACCACAGGCTATGTGCCCACAGAATGGCTCACAGCAACGGCTATCCCACTCCACAAAGGAGGAACCACCACAGATCCCAGGAACTATAGACCTGTTAGCCTGACAAGCCTGGTCTGCAAGGCCATGGAACGTATTGTCATGGAACTCATAAACAAAGATATAGGTAACCTCCAAACTCTGGATGCTACCCAATTCGAATTTGTGAAAGGTAGGTCATGTCTCCTAAACCTGGTAGACTTCTTTGAAACAGTTACTAAGGCCATAGACGAGGGCAAGGTGGTCCACACAGCCTACCTAGACCTCGCTAAAGCCTTTGACACTATTCCTTATTCAGGAATCATTGATAAACTCACCAACCTTAACATAAACCCTTACGTCACAAGATGGGTGGCCAGCTGGCTCACGGACAGAACACACATGGTAAGAGTTGCTGACTCCAGATCAGACTCCAAACCAGTGACAAGTGGAGTACCCCAGGGTTCAGTCTGGGGACCCCTCCTGTTCGGTATATACTTCTCTGAAGTGCAAGCGAACACCAAGAGTCTGTGGCTAACCAAGTTCGCAGATGACTGCAAACTGGGTGCCATTATAGATTCCCCTGCTGACGTAGACATCCTGCAAAAGGGCCTCACTGAGACGGACACATGGTGTCAAACTAATGGCGTCAACTAAACGCCAAAAAATGCATTGTTATCCCCCTTTGGCAAACACAAAGTACCCATGAATTACCAAATAGGTGGAAGCTCACTTAACACAGAAAGTGTGATGAGACCTCGGGACCCAAGTGGATAGTAACCTGTCCTTCG
Organism: Protopterus annectens; assembly: GCF_019279795.1. Classification (NCBI taxonomy): domain Eukaryota; kingdom Metazoa; phylum Chordata; order Ceratodontiformes; family Protopteridae; genus Protopterus; species Protopterus annectens. The sequence continues at coordinate 1,246,357,962 of NC_056735.1, read as the reverse complement.
ATAACCACATTGCCACAGTGTTCAGAAAATCTTTCTACGTGGCCCTCTTAATCACAAAAGGGTTTGCATCTAGAAATAAGGAAGTCATCGTTCCCCTCTACTCATCACTTATCAGACCCCTCATTGAATACAGTGCCCCATTTGGGATGTACCTCACAAGACACCTACAACAACTTGAGAGGCCCCAAAAGTACCTCACCAAGAGGATCACTGGCCTCAAACAATTGCCCTATGCCGACAGACTCAAGAAACTCAAACTCTACTCAGTCGCATACCGCTTACTCCGAGGAGACCTCTGTCTGACATACAAAGTTATGTCAAACCCGGAATTGTTGGATTTGCTCTACTTGAAGAAATCCCAATCTCCCAGAGCTACATGCCCTAGTGACCTAAACCTCACCACAACAATAAATAGGACATGCTGGTGGGATAGATTTGTGTCTCAGAGACTTCCCATGCTCTGGAACAAAATTTCCATCCACTTCAAGCAGAGCTTGTCATTAGCACTATTCAAGAGAAACCTTGATAAGTGGATGGGTGAAAGGAAGTTCACCCCTGGGATTATGTTTGGGGCACTGCTCGATAGAGGGGCAGGAATTTAATAATACATGGGTTACGAAAGCCAATACACTGTTGGCTAGGCTAGCTTTGGCCCTCTGGCCATTAGCCTAGTACCTGCCTATGAACCTATGGATACTCATGTGTGCCTTTATTAAAATTTCAGTGCCTGGAGAAAACTTGGTCAGTTCTTAGTATTCACAGTCTGATGCAAGTTCAGAGTAGGAAGCTAAATCATGTTTCTTTTACAAAAAGCATACAAAATTCGTTGAACTGAACAACAGTGTAAAATCATTAATGTGCAATACCCAGAAATGTTCAAATGTGCCATAAACTGTATGTCAAAACAATCCTAAGCAGTTCTGTATCAGCATAGCAAACCTATTCTCTTATAGAAGATATTAGACACTTATGATAGCTAAGAATATAGTTATAAGAACTTTGATACCATCCCACATTCAGACATCGTTGATATTCATCTGGGTTGATTTGTCAGTACTTGGCATATACTTCTCTTAAGTGCAGGCCAAAATGGAGGGGCTGTAACTACTCAAGTTTGCAGATGGCAGCAGTTTAGGTGCCATCATGGAATGCCCTAGCAATGTCAGTGTACTTCCAAAGGGGTTAACACAGACCAATGATTGGTGCCAAAGCCATGGTTCATAGGTTCATAGGTTAGTACTAAGCTAACTGCCCTTGCGAGCCATTTTAAGCCCAGCCAATTATCCATTGTGAGACTCAAACCCTGCACCTTGTGTTTGTAAGGCAAACACCTTAACCATTAGGCCATCCTCCCAACCCCAAATACATAGGTTAGGACTAAGCTAACTGCCCTTGCCAGCCATTTTAAGCCTAGCCAATTATCCCTTGTGGGGACTAAACCCCCACCCTATGCTTACAAGGCAAACACCTTAACCATTAGGCCACCCTCCCAACCTTCTTAAACTAAATGCTAAAAAAAGGCATCATCACCCCCCCCTCAGTAAAATCAGTGTCCTTGCTGAATATAAAATAAACCATAACAACCCAAGTACGAATTCAGTAGAGGGAGACCTGGGAACACAAGGTGACTGTAACTTCAACTTTGACCGCCAGGTGTCTACTGTAGTGAGGAAGGCATTTTGTGTTGTTCACCTGCTTAGCAAAGGCATCACACCTCAAGAACAAGAGAGGTTGTAACTCCATTGTACTATTCCCTCATCAGGCCTATTATTAAATACAATGCTTCCTTTAGTACATAGGAACATAGGTCATAGAAAGTTACTAGGCTATTGGCCCTGAGCCCCTTACAAACCTAGCCAAGAATTTAGCCCATGTTCCAAAAACTCATCACCCTATGCCAGTGTCTAGTAGGGACACAGGTGGAATCCCAGGGGTATATTTTCTGTTCCCCATCCAGGTAAAGGTTTAATGAGGTACTCTGCTGTACGTAGAGAGGGAGTGTATTCCACAAAAGGGGGAATCTCTCGGACAAAAATCTGCCCACCAACAAGTCCTATTGTGAGGAACACCTCAGTATAAACCATGTTACCCCTGAAAACGATTGCTCCTCTCCAGTACGACTATAGTGGAAAGGCCATTTCACCTAGCTGCAGCTGACATATGTAGAGTAACACATCTAGAAGAGTTAAAGCTCAGCCACCAAAAAATAGATCATTCACAGACAGTGTGTGTGTGGAAATAGGGAGAAGAAACTAAACTCCACAGCATAGAAATGGACATGAAATCAAAAACACTTGCCCTAAAAACAAGGAGGCCAGAGTTAAAGGGTGCCACCCTCACAGCAAATATAAAGATTCCTAACAGATACAGCCACCAACAGTGCACATACAAAGGACGGTACCACACTGAGATGCTATCATTTAGCAGAGACAGAATGTCCCACCTGCCAGACTAAGTGGATGTACAAACCCATGGCACTCACCCTGGTGCGCTTCTCAGATGTACAGCCCAAGCTACCCGAGACAGCACGAATGTCACCGTAGTGTCTGCTAGGAAAAGTGCACAAGCCCAGTGCAGTTAACCTGATCAATAAAAGTAAACTGAACTTGCTCCTGCTAATTAGGTCTAGCAAAGTCAACTTTGAGGTTAAGACAGCCTCCCAGGTGAAAGATAACAGTAAGACTTTCTACAGCTAGGTCAGAAACCTAAAGGGCAGCACACAGCAATGTGCTGATCTGGTAGTTAATGGTGTCATTCACCAAGTCAGGCAAAAAAGCCAACCTGTTAGCAGACAAATTCAGTTCCAACTTTACCCCCCTCTCACCCCCAGCCATCCCCCAAAATGACCCTCCAATATAATCCCTACCAGTATAACTAGGGAGCACCGAACATGTCTCATTCAAAGTAAAATCCAAGAATCCTTTACTGAGATAGAGAATTGGCTAAACAATTACCAACTGATACTAAACCCCAAAAAAACACAACTAATGCTACTCCACCCAACAAAGCCCAATGACCCCACCTTCTCCATTCTTTCATCCAACAACACCCCCATCACCCCAGTACCAGAGGCCAAACTATTAGGTGTGTCAATTGATCAAAAACTTAAATACAACAAACACATATCCCAAACTATCCCTAAAGTCCACAAAAAGCTAGAATGCCTCCAACGCAGCAAACAGTTCCTAACCTCCAAGTCTAGAACTGACATAGCCGGAACTCATCTCTTATCAACATTACTTTATGCCTCCCCTAACCCCTTTATTTTTGCACTTCGTGGAAATGTACCATTTCCAGTGTGCATGGCCGAAGTGGTCTTTCAACCCTAAGCATACTGTACATCTGTCTTATCAAATTCTTCTATAAAAAAAATCATATTATTCTAATTCACTTATAAAGATAATAGACACATTTTGCATCAGTGTGTATTTTCTGAAGAAAAAGTATGACATTCTAATTTTTCACGCTTTGAATAAACATACATTTTTATGAACAGAAAGCATGATGCCTTAATGTCAGGAATTGACTGATTAATGTACAATGATTTACCAGAAGAATCAAATTTTTTACAAGACATGGGGCAAATCTAGGAGTCAAAATCAGGGACACTTCAGAAGTATGCATATATATATATATATATATATATATATATCAGATCATCACCCCCCCATGCTGCAGCCCTAGTAGTAAATCAAAACATTTGGAGATTTTGGCAAATATGTTGGGAGTTATGATGCAGTAGATCCTGGGACAAGATCAAGCATAATGGAGGACAGTGGTGCATTTTGAACACATTATTTTAATTCACTTATAGTGCCAATAGAACTATATCATCAATATCTGATATTGACTATAACCACTAGTGATGTAGCAGAAAAATAAAAATGTTTCTAAGAGAAGGGCAAAATATATAAGGCAAAAATCAGGGATAGTTTAAAAGTACATCTAAACATTTTAAAATAGCATCTCCCCCTTCCTCATACTACAGCCTAGCCCCTGATAATACCCCAGAACAACTTCTGCAAAAAGTAGCTTTCAGCTTCTCTGTTGAAGAATCAAAGACAGAACAAATGTTATGAGGGACAGTTGACCAACAAACAGATACAATTTATTGCATATTATACCATGCCCCCCCCCCCCAAAACGTGCACGCTGATTGGCCAGCGTGCACATTGTAAATCGAGTTATACTAATGGAAAAAGGTCCGGTCGCCCGGACTTTTTTCCATTAGTATAACTCTACTTTTAAACACTGTCGCTATGTTAAATGGGTTTAACATAGCGAGACAGCTTTAAAATAAGCAACGGAGATCTCCGTTGCTTATTTTAAAACTGTCTCGTTATGTTAAACCCATTTAACATAGCGAAAACAGTAAAAAAAAAAAAGCAACGGAGATCTTGCTTTCTCCGTTGCTTTTGGCCACAGCTCTGATGTACTGCGCAGGCGCGCAGTACATCAGAACTGCCGCAGATGACAGACATCTGCGGAAGGGCAGTAAACAGGCATTATACTATGCCATTATTTACGAAAAGTAATAGTTTCTTTTCTTAAATAATGTCATGGTATAATAGCAATAACCCACTTCTGGGTGTGGTAATGCTGTATTTACCCACGGTTGGCTTCGTTTGGTCCATTGGGCTTCGCCCTCGGGACCAAACCACGCCAACCATGGGTAAATCCAGCATTACCCACACCCAGGCGTGGGTTATTGCTATAATATTCACTCAAGGTTGTATTATAGTTCACTCAGAAAGTTATCAGAGCAATGCATTTTGCTTCAGAATGTATTGTCTGAAGAAAAATGACATTACCTGTTCATCAGGAATTTACTAATAAAACTAAAACTTTTAGGAAGGACAGGGCAAAACTAGGAGGCAAAAATGCATGTCATTATTGCAAGGTTCTGCATGCTCATATAAAGGTGATAATTGCTGCACGTAATCTTTTGCGCAAACATTCATTACATTCCTGGTACAGGTGTAATGCAAGACTGAGTCATTACCATCTGTCAGGAAAAGACCTGAGTAATTCAGTAAAAGTTGTATATTACTTGTATATTACTAAGCCCTTCCTCTCGCCTACATGTTACACATGATTTGCAAAGGCAGAAATATTGCCCAAAATATATGGTTGCTCCATACCAGATTTAGTGTACAAGTAATAACCCACTACCTGTTTTAATTCTTATATATTGCCCCTCTATAGCATCCCCCCCCCCCCTTATTTATAAAAATAACATGAGTTTCTAAGTTAGGGATAATACAATAAATTCCCTAAAAAAATACAGTATGAACTTAGTATTTAATTATTTGATCTTTATCTGACATTCTCATTACTTGTCTATGAAATTTCTATTAGTTATACAACATTACAAGCTAGAACTATGGTCAGCATTTTAAAATGGCCAACTTTACATTTTATTTACGCAAATAAGCACTTATAAATACTTAGACGTCACAGTCCTATTTCTTAAAAATGGACCAAAAAGTTGTGCTTTTCTGATAGAAATCTTGAAATGCATACCAGAGTTTATAAATCCACAGCAGTTCGGGTTCAGTTCAAAGAAATCAGTGAATCTAGCTAATTACCTATCAGACTGTAAGAGTAGAAATACAAAGTAATGTCAACCAATACTAATAAAGCATTTGACCAACTGGGTAGAAAAGGCAAGTGCTGCTGCTAAGTAAATCAGAAGTGCCTGATTCACTATTTAACACATTTTTTGTTTCATTTTTCAGTACCAATTATTAAGTATTGATGCTGACTTACATTAAGGGTAAAACCTAGGGTTAAACAAGGGTGACTATGATTGCCCGTACTACTCATTCTAGTATTAAATCCACTTATCCCTGCCTTCCAACAAAACAACTGTACTCATGCTGTCATTACTGCAAATCTTTTGATGAAATGCTTAACTTATACAGGTGATCTTTTACTTATTAAAGTAGGTTCTTTAATATTTAATTCAGACAAAAAGCTTTAACTCTGACAGAAAAAAACGAAGTTTCAAATCCCTCCTGGAGCTATCTTTTCTATAAAATTTACTTGGTGACACTGCCATAAGAACTCAGAATAAAGCTAGTCTACAGGACAACTACAAAAACAATGAAAAAGGGGTCTTGTTTGACTCATGTTATGTTTATGGGAATGTAAACAACTAAAAGTACTGAAAAAGAGAGATGAGTAAGACCTAGCCTTTAGATATCAGCAAAGCCTTGTATTGTGAGGTAAAAATGTATTAGTTTTATTAAGTTGTTCTCCAGATTTACCACAATGTTGTCTTTCGGCTTTCCTCGGTTAGGGGTCGCCACAGCGGAACTCCAGTCCGCTAATGATTGGCAGTAGATTTTCATGGTGCCAAGATGCCCAACCTTCAACAACGGCACGCCCATTCACGCATGTCTTTCAGAACACCACTTGACCTGCGGGGAGGACATGCAGACTCCACACAGAAGGCACTCCCTTCACACTAGCTGAGAATTGAACGGGAGAACCTCTTGCTGTGAGGCAACAACGCTACCGCTGCATCACCGCAGATTTACCACAAAAAAGTATGGAATTCTTTGTTGGCATCCTGTAATGAGTTGTGTGCATTCAATACTGAACTCTTTTGTTTGCACTCTACTGGAGTTACACACACACACACACACACACACACACACACACACACACACACACACACACACAAAAACAGATGGAAGCATGAAACTAAAACCATTTACTGCAATAATGGGATGACAGAACCGCCAACCGTACTGTAAATTAACGGCTTGATCTATGTCCATGCTCACTCGTTGTCATACATAGTCTTCTCTTCTTTCACACAGGCATATATTCTGCTTTCATACATGCATTCACTCACACAAGCAGACAGACACACAGTCACACACACACAGCTGCCCCCACCCCGCAAACTGCAGATAATCAAACAAGCAGCAAAAAACTTAATTTTACTTCCGGAGAACTGTAAATTAACAGCTCGAGATCCATGCTCACTCGCTGTCCTACATTCATACAGTCTTCTCTTCTTTCACACAGACATATATCATACATTCATACAGTCTTCTCTTCTTTCACACAGACATATATCATACATTCATACAGATATACATTCTGCTTTCATGCATGCATTTACTTATACAAGCAGACAGACACACAACCACACACACACACAGCTTCCCCCACCACTCAAACTGCAGATAATCCAACAATCAGCAAAAAAACCTCATTTTACTTACGGAGTATTAGCAAAACTTCACCTGAGCCGACAAGTATGATGCTAGTCCTTCCTTCCTTAAGTCAGTCTCCGTTGCAGCTGATTGAATTTTGGCGCGGCTGTACTCTTCTCATTCCAGCAATCCAATGGGCACAGAAAAAAAAATAGAGGTATCCAGTAGCAAAGCAGCTAATTTCTGAAAATGTATACAAAAATGGGAAAATCTGCTGCTGGACCCTCTATTTATTTGGACAGGACAATGAAAACTTAGAACGAGGGTGGAGGTGTTATGCAGGTTATGGCTTGCATTGTAAGAATCTGATTGGCTGCCACCACTTCATTCAGAAAATGCAAACAGAGTCCATTTGCGTGTATTCATAAGAAAGGACGGGGAGCATTCCAAGGTGGTTTTCTCATAAAAGTCCAATCGGACCATCATTTAACACCAGTCTAAATCCTACGTTGAGAAGGTAACCGACAACCTTCAGTTACTTTTTCAACTTATTTCCCAACCATAACTTTTAATTATGGCTGTAAACTTACTAGCGCTGCTGGAAGGCACTCGGGGGTAACAGCTTGCAATTCCTATCATCTCATAGCGTGCTCGGATGTAAGCACAGAGGCCCTATGAGACGGTACTCGGGGTTAATGAGTTAAACAGTAGTTCCCTCAATCAAAGATCTGTCGGAGCTCATTCATAAGCTGACATGCACACACAGCCAGAGAGAGCGCATTGTCAAACATATATAAAAGTTATAGCTGGGTAAGTAAGGATTAGCCAGAAAAGATCAAACGTTTTAATATTTTTGTGGGTATTCAAAAATAAAACATTTTGTATCTTTCATTTGCATTCATTAATGTGACTCAGCTGATATTGCTACATCATATCTCATTTAAAGTTTGGTTACATATATGGCTACTTAAAATGAACACATTTGCTTACATGAGCCAGTTCCCTGAAGCAAGGATATGCTTGAAGAATCTTGGTAGGCTTTTCCTGGCTCTTAGTAACATCAGAGTCAATGAAAGCATGTCTTACTTTGGAATTCAAGGTCCAGGAACTTTGAAACATCCTTCTTGTTGGGTCTGACCTTGGTTTTGTACATCTCAATGTAGAGTTGTATAATGTCTTGCCTGTTTCTTTAGACTATTTGTAATTGCAATTAACATATAGTGTGAAATTTAATGTTTTCTTTGTAGAAGTTGCATTTATACAAAAACACTATATTTCAGTTTGCGTTCTTACCATCAAACTGGTCAAGCTCTGGGGTGCTACATTGTGGTGACCTCTCTATCACAGATGTGGTAGAGTCATTAGTCTCCTCAGTGGCTGTTTTGAAAGCTAAGGCATTGTGGTCTCTTTCTTGGAGGGGTCACTCCCTGCTTCCTTTTGGGGGTAGTCATTTTCTGAACCCTTTTCAACAGCTGCTTCCTCACTGATTCCTAACAAGAAACAAACAAAATTTAGTGTTACAAATCTGATTTAGTAAAACTGAATCGAGAAATTAATAGATACAGACACATGTTGGCCTGATTTACATATAAAACACCTCCTAACACCTGTGTCAGATGTTAACACCTTGGCAGGCAAGTATACAGTGCTGTATTTGGAAATGTGAATAGCAGACTGTTGACATACCTACTGAGCTCCACTGGGTGCAGATTTGTCCTGCAGCATTGGGTAGTACTGTGTGAGATGCTTTGCCATAACAGTAAGTTCACAGCTGCATGGGTACTGGAAGGCATCCCCAGATGCTCTCTTAATGAAAATCATTCTTGCCACTGTATTTCTGATTAATCGACAGTGAAGACCTTTGAAAAGGGTATAGTCTCCTCCTTGTCCAGCACACTGCTTTTCAAAAAAGATATCGGATGTTAATCTTTTTTCCATTCATCATAGGTTCATAGGTTCATACTAGGCTATCTGCCCTAGGGCATTTATAAGCCTAGCCAGAGTGTGTGTGGCTTTCACCACCCCTTAGGATGAGAATACTCTACCCATTAGTTTGCTGTGCCTCTGTCCAGCAGTGACACAGAGATGATTCCCGGGGTAAACCTACGATCTCCCATCCACTCGTCAAGATTTCTCTTGAACAGAGTCAGTGAGGGGCTCTGCCTCACATGGACTGGGATTCTGTTCCATAGTGTAGGGAGTCTCTGGGTGATGAATCTGTCCCTCCAGCACGTCCTATTTATATCCGTGTTGAGGTTTAAGTCTCTTGCTCTCGTGGCTCTGGTGGATTTGGATTTTTTGAGGTGGAGCATGTCCATTAATTCCGGGTTGAACATGGCCTTGTATATCAGGCACAGGTCACCTCTGAGCAGACGGTATGCGACTGAATAGAGCTGGAGTTTCTTCATTCGGGCAGCGTATGACATATGTTTGAGCCCCTTTATCTTTTTGGTGAGGAACTTTTGGGGTCTTTCCAGCTGCTGCAGGTGTCGGGTAAGGTACATTCCGAATGGGGCGTTGTACTCAATCATTGGTCTGATAAGTGAAGAGTACAGGGGTACAATGACCTCTCCTGATCTGGATGTGAATCCCTTCATGATCAGGTGGGCAATGTAGAAGGTCTTCCTAACCACTTTGGCAATGTGAGTGTCAAAAGAGTGGTTACTGTCAACTTGGGTCCCCAGGTCCCTGATAACTTCTTCCGTGTTTAATGGATTACCACCTATGTGGTAATTAGGGGTTACCTTGTTTTTCCCAAAGGGTATGACTATACATTTTTTGGCATTTAGCTTAAGGCCATGGCTCTGGCACCAGTTATCCATTTCTATGAGACCTCTCTGGAGGATGTCTGTGTCTGATGGAGTGTCAATTATGGTGCCCAGTTTGCAGTCATCTGCAAATTTTGTCAGCCACAATCCCCCTATGTTTGCCTGCACTTCAGAAAAATAAATGCCGAACAAGAGGGGGCCCAGGACTGAGCCCTGTGGGACACCGCTCGTGACCGGCTTAGAGTTTGACATGGCACCAGCAACTCCAACCCTGTGGGTTCTGTCCTTGAGCCAGTTTGCAACCCATCTTATGACCTATGGGTTTACATCTAAGCTGGTGAGCTTTTCTATGATGCCCGAGTGGGGTATTGTGTCGAACTCTTTTGCTAGGTCAAGGTAGGCTGTGTGAACTGCCTTACCCTCATCAATGGCCTTAGTGACTGTTTCGAAAAAGTCGACCAAGTTCAAGAGGCAGGATCTGCCCTTGACAAAGCCAGATTGGGTAGGATCCAGTGTCTGTAGGTCCCCAATGTCTTTATTTATGAGTTCCATTATGATCCTCTCCATAGCTTTGCAGACAAGGCTCATCAAGCTTATGGGGCGGTAATTTCCAGGGTCTGTAGAAACACCGCCTTTGTGGAGTGGGACCACAGTTGCCGTACGCCATTCTTTGGGTACGTATCCTGTAGTAAGGCTAAGATTAAACAGCAGCCTTATGTGTGGGTTTAGTTCCTCATTGAGTTCGTGTAGCACACAGCCGGGGACACCGTCCGGTCCCATTGATGCTGTGTTGTTTGCTTTAGAGAGAGCAGCTCTCACCTGGGCATCTGAGATGTTTGGGAGGCTAAACTCTGGTGGGATAGATATTTCTCCTTTTGGGGGGGAGGGAGGTGAGAAATTTGCACTGAACCTGTCTGCCAGTATGTTGGCAATGTCTGTGGGTTCAGTGATTTTTGTATCATTTTGGACTAATTCTGAGCATATCTGGGAGTTTCCACCCAGGTTTCTAACATAGCTAAAGAAGGCCTTATGATGGGTTCGGTTCTGAGTCCTCTGAACCGAGTCGGCCTACCACCAAACTCGTGCCAGCCAAAAAACGTTCGAGCTAAGCTTTTACCCCCAATGCCCTTCTCCCTGTTACCCCAGATCCTGTTTGCCGCGTAGCCATAAAACCGCATTTTAGCCGAGCTCCCAGCTAAGTGGAAATTTTGATATTTTGTGAGAAAGTTGTTTGACTCTTATCATTAGTGATTTATATTCATTGATCTTCACTTTTATAGTAAGATTTACCTAGTTTTCTCTTTCCTTCTACCCGTTTGGTAATTTTTTAAGTACCATTGGTGGTACGGCCCTCTCTCCTTACCCTTGTGGTATTCCTTCCTTCTCTATCTAGTTGTGTTTCTGCTCTTGGGATAGATACTGTGTGTTTTTGTTTAGTGTTAGACTAAACTAAGTAGGATTTGACATTGTATTTGAAGATTTTGAGTGTTAACTTGTCATGATGTCTCACAAGAAGGGTACTTCAGGTTTCAAGCACTGTACTTTGTGTAAGGGTAAACGTCCTAACAGTGGCTATCACGGTGATTGTGTCTCTTGTTTGGGGGTGACCCATCTTTAGGTGCAGCCTCCCTGTGTAATTTGCCAAAGTTTTAGCCAGCACACTCTGAATGTTCGCAAGAGTAAGTTGATTTTAAAGCACTTACTTAAATTGCCCTTTTCAGAGGGCCTTTCTGTGACGGAGGTCTCAGCCTCTCCTAGGAAAGATAAAAAAAGGTCCCATTCTGTTCCCTCTTCACCCTCTGGTGACCAGGGCATGTCGGTCAAACCTAAGGTACAAAAACTTTCTTCGGAGCATAAGTCTGCCTCGTCGGCTCCGACATCTGCTCCAGGCACTACGACTGTTACTTTATCGGCACCAGCTTCAGCTCCGATACCGTCTCCGGCACCGACCATAAACCTGCCTGTTACTACTTCGGCACCGGGTGCCACTTAGGCAGCGAAGGCGTGCACTGTGCCAATCCCTGCAATGTTGACTCAACCTGCCTTATCGGCTCCGAGTGCCTGTTTGGCACCGAGCTCTATTACAGCTCTGACTACAGTAGATTTGACTCCACTGCTTCCGGTCTCCAAACTTGAGACTTCAGTGCCGGTAGACCCCACACCATGGACCCGATACTCTCCGTCTGTAGGTCCATTCCTAGGCCAAGTGTATAGCCCATTCCTAGATCGACCAGACTCCCCATCAGGAGTAGCCACTAGATCCACTAGGAGCCTTTCAGAATTCAATGTGTTGCATCTTGTCGACCAGCTGCTGGCAGCCTGTGGAATACCCATGTCCTCCAGGACCCATCCTCCTATGGAATTTGGGTTGATCTTTCCATGGACTTCATCCTGTTCTCTTCCTTTCACCGCCTAGGTTCCAAAGCCTTCTGGGCCGTCGCCTCTCTTGGAACCCCCCCCCCCATTTCGGCCCCAGTGGTGGACCTCACTTTGGATCCGAGACGATCCATTTGGTCCTCTGTTCCTACTGAACCAGTCCTTCCTCAACCCCGTAATTGGTCTGCGGGCTCTTCGGTTGGTGGCACGGTTCCGAGTATTTCTTTGGTTCCGTCCTTGGTACCAGGAGCTTTGCCTGCTCTGATCATGTTTTTGAGGCTCCATCCTCAGGAGTAAGTTCAACGGAGCAGGGTGTAACCCCAATTCCGAGGTTGACTTTCTCTGTTCTGAGCTCTCATCCCTCTTCGGGTGGACCTGCTTTCAGTGCGATGGAGAGGGCTCTCGCTTCTGGAAGCATTCTACCAACGTTGGATCCCCAGTTTTCTCCCCCTGAGCTACAGCTGCCACAAGTCACCTCCCCGGAGCTCCAGGTGGGGAAGCTGCAGGAACCCACTCTACAGGGGTACTCACTCCTCCGAGTCCTCCTCAGAAGCTCCCAGTGAGGAGCCCCCGCAGAAGAGATTGTGCAAGAGGAAGCACGTAGACTCACCTGAGGAGTCTATTACAGAGGACACGTATTTCGATGATGGTGAAGGGTCCGCACGGTCACCTCCTGATGTCTCCTTTGGAGACGGGCTTGAAATGTTGAAACAGAGGGGGTGACTGGAAGCCCACTAATCCTTCTTCTGAGGAATCTGTGTTCCTGCAGCTTTCTGCGCCCGGCCTTCTACCTCTTGGGTGACCCCGCTTACAGGCAAGCTAGTTCAACTCGTAGTGCAGTGTGCCTGGAAGAACCCTGACTCTGTTGAGCCAATCCCTCGGAGACCCGAAAAAAGTCTCTCCCCATCCGAGGAACACCCAGATTGGTCCAGAGGTTTACCAGTCGATGCTATGGTGGTGGGAGCGTCCATTAAAAAAGACCTACCTGAAGAGAGTCCTACTGTCCACCTGCCCAACAGAGTGTCCTGGGCTTTGGATAGATTGGGGAAGTGAGTTTTTGCTTCATTGACCTTTGCCATACGGTCCCTGAACTACTTGGCCCATTTTACTAGGCTCCAAAGAGACTTGATTTCCAAACTCTCTGGAACACTCGCAGGACAGGTGTCTGATGAGGTGAGGGACAAAGTTGCCTCACAACTTGCAACTCTGGAATCAATCTCCAATTCATCCATGAGGTTACTTTCACATGCAACCGAAGGAGCGTTCAGGCATAGTTATGAGGCATCATGCCTGGATGCACATTTGTGACCTTGCGGATCCCTTCAAGTCTTCCTTTTTAATGCTCTCATCGATGCATCTTCCCTGTTTGGCTCCAAGGTAAAGGACACTCTGACCAGGTGTGAGCAGGATAGTAAGACCCTGTCTGCCCGTAGGCCTATGTTTTTCCAACCCTCAGCGTTCCTTCTCCAGGAACCAGAGGAGTGGGAAGATGTGGCACAAAAAAATCTCAGGGTTCTTTCCATGCAAAACGTGGTGATGATACCCCCAGGGGCAGAGGGGGTAACAATTCCGGAAGATGCCCCTTTCAAGCAGAGGGGGGTCCACGCAACCAAGGCTCCAGAGACTCCTCCTCTGGACAGCCTTACCAGCGCTCCTGAAGAGTGGGCCCGATTGCTTGCCTCTGAAGCAGTCGGGGGTCGTTTCTCTTTGCACCAACCTTCCTGGCTCTCTATCACCACTGATTGTTGGGTGCAGAACATCATTACCAGAAGTTGCACCATTCCCTTCATATCTTATCCAAAACTTCCAATAAAACTTCCCGACGTTCCACCCAGTCAGAGGGAAGAAAAAGCTTCAGAAATAAGAAAGCTGTATCAAAAAGCAGCCATCCAACTAGTCCCACCATACCAATGTGGATCCGGATTTTACTCCAGATTCTTTTTGGTGCCAAAAAAGACAGGGGACTGGAGACCCATCCTGGATCTCAGCAGTTTGAATAAACATGTCGCCCAAACCAAATTCCAGATGGTCACGGTTCAGTCCATTCTCCCCTTTCTCACGGAGGGCGATTGGATGTGCTCGACAGATTTCCGGTATGGTATTACCACATCAAAACTGACAAATGCTCCAGGAGTCTGCTTCACTTTCGGCTAGGAGCCAATCATTACCAGTTTCGCAATCTGCCATTTGGTCTCTCTACAGCCCCCAGAGTGTTCACAAAGTGCATGGCAGTGGTCACTGCTCACTTGAGACTGGAAGGATTCCGGGTGTTTCTGTATTTGGATGATTAGCTTCTTACCACCCCCCACCAAGCATCTTCTGGTAACAGCCCTGCAATACACCCTTTCTCTGGCAGAAATTTTGGGGATAACTGTGCATTGGGAGAAATCCAACTTTACTCCAGCTCAGCAGATATAATTCATCGGGGCATGCTTCGACACTCAATCTTGTCGGGTGTCACTCCCAGCTCACAGAATCCAGAGGTTGAGGCTTCCGCTCCAGGTGATACTCTGTCAAAACAAAGTCTAGGTGAGAGATGTTCTTCAGGTCCTAGAATCCATGGCAGCCTCCATACCAATAGTGCCCCTTTCGAAACTGCATATGTGAATCCTCCAATGGCTTCTTCTCTCTCAGTGGTTCCCGAATCATCACCCCCTATGTTTTCAGATCCAGATAACCAACTCTTGCAAACAGGACCTTCTTTGGTGGATGAGGCCAGACACAGATCTTTGGAGCCACCCATTCCAGCCCCCTGAGCCCAAGGCCATTGTGACCATGGATGCTTCCCTAATAGGGTGGGGGGCCATTTCCAGTGAAAGACAGTCCAAGGTACATGGTCCACACTAGAGGTCAACTTGCATATCAAAGTTCTGGAACCAAGAGCAGTGCTGTTAGCATTGCAAGCATTCCATCCAGTCCTCCCTTCTGGAACGATTGCAGTTCAGTCAGACAATATGTCAGTAGGCTGGTATATCAGCAAGCAAGGAGGAACCACATCCTACCCCCTGTGTCAAGAGGCCATGAGAATTTGGCAATGGGCATTAGATTCCAACCATTTTCTGATAGCAGTGCATATCCCAGGGAGCTCCAACGTGATTGTGGATAAGCTGAGCAGATGTATTCTCTTGCCCCACAAGTGGTCTCTCAGTCCTGAAGTAGCGGCAGAAATTTTCAGCCACTGGGGCCAGCCTTGCTGCAGTCTCTTCTCCTCCCCTTCAAACAACAAATGCAGCAGCTATTGTGCCCTATTCTCCCCGAAGGGGGAGTCCCCAAGGGACCCCCTGATTCACGGTTGGCCCACGGGACTTCTCTATGCCTATCCCCCCATTCCTCTGATTCCACAGTTCTTAAAGGTAAGGTGATCCTCATAGCCCCATTTTGGCCTCGACAAGTCTGGTTTCCCTTCCTTTGACCTCATCTGTTGTACACACTGTGGATTCTGGATCCTATTCCGGATCTGATCTCTCACCCCCCCCCCCAAGGGTTGACTCATCCAAATCTGTCCAGTCTCAAGCTGACAGCTTGGTTTCTCCACTTCCGTTAGTTGCCAAGCAGGATGACCTCCCTTCTCCTGTGCGTGATATCATTCTGGCTTCTCATAAACCATTCACCAGAAGACTATACCGGGACAAATGGAAAATTTTCTCCATTTGATCAAAGAAAGGATGCTAGATCCGTATTCAGCTGCAGTGTCAGCAGTCTTTTACAGTACCTGTCTAAGTTTTTTGAAGATGGAGCCGCAGCCTGTACCATACGAGTACATCTGGCGAGAATTTCTAATTATCATAATGGATTAAATGGTACTCCGCTCATATCACTGCATTTGTACAAAAACTTTCTCAAAGGAGTATCTCACATTAGATCCCAATCAGACAGCCTGTAGAGCCATGGAACCTCACACAAGTCCTCCAGTCTTTGACCCAACCCCCTTCGCACCCACAGAGAATTGTGACATCAGATTCTTGTCATGGAAATCTCTCTTCTTGGTAGCCATCACGTCAGCCAGACGAGTTTCAGAGTTGCAGGCATTGTGCACCAAAAGATCCTATCTAATTTTTCATAAGGACAGAGTATCACTGCGGACGAACCCATCTTTTCTTCCCAAAGTTGTTTCTGAGTTTTCCATCAATCAGTCTGTTGATCTTCCAGTATTTTTCCCTAACCTTTCTAATAAAGGAGAATACTGCCTACATTCTTTGGATGTACACCGGCAATTGTGATTCTATTTGGACAAAACCAAAAATAATTTTAAGACTGACCCAACTGTTCATTTCCTTCTTTGGGCCTAGAATGGGAAACTCTGTTTCCAAGGTCACTTTATCGAAATGGCTAAGGGACTGCATACGTTTCATTTATTCATTTGCAAAAGAACCTATGCCTCAGGATATTAAAACCCATTCCACCAGATCTATGACAACTTCTGTGGCCTTCCATTCCAGGGCTTCTATGGATGACATTTGTGCAGCTGCCACTTGGGCTAAACTCCACACTTTTATCAATCATTACAAATTGGATGTGGTCTCCAGAGGGAGAGCTGCCTTCGGCTCAA
Source organism: Protopterus annectens (assembly GCF_019279795.1). Classification (NCBI taxonomy): domain Eukaryota; kingdom Metazoa; phylum Chordata; order Ceratodontiformes; family Protopteridae; genus Protopterus; species Protopterus annectens. The sequence continues at coordinate 1,246,341,100 of NC_056735.1, read as the reverse complement.
TGGTTTTCAGGAACGTTCTTCCATAAGGGCCACCCAAGGATGATAAGGTAGCTGGGGATTCTGTCCCATCGGTGATGGATGGAAAGAAGATGAATAACATCAGATAAAGTAGGTAGCAGGGAGAAGGGCATTGTGGGTAAAAGCTTAGCTTTTGGCTGATGCGAGCTTGTAATAGTTCAGAGGGCTCAGAACCGAGCCTATCAGTGATGAATGAAAGAAGATGAACAACACAGATGGAACATTATGGTAAGACATAATTTCTTTTTTTCTTGACTGATCCAGCTCTTTGTCTGTGTGTAAGACATACTGCTGGCTTAGAAACTGTACAGTTTTGCTGATACCATGCTGGTCTTTTGGCTTTGGAGAATGTTGGGTGGATGGAGAGGGATAAGGGCTAAGAGAGGGGCTGAAATCATAGGTTCCAGAGGAGATGCCTGGTCTACACAGATTTGATTCTTTCTACATGAGAAACATATATTTAATGGTAATTATAAGGCAAATAACGCTGACTGTAAGAATAAAGAAAGATTAAAAAAATAGTATTTAAATGTATAATGGTCATAGGTCTGTACTAGGTTAATGGCCTTGGAGCCTTTACAACCCTAGCCCATAGAAATGCCCTGGCATTGTGCCACCCAATGTTAGTTCCCAGTGCCTCTATCAAGTAGAGCCACTGCAGTGGTCCCCAGGGTGAACTTTCTGTTTCCCATCCACTTACCAAGATTTCTCTTGAAGAGGGCCAGTGAGGTGCTCTGCATGACATGTATATTAAGTTTATTCTAGAGCATGGACAGTCCCTGGGTTATGAACCTGTCCCTCCAGCATGTTCTGATGATTGTGGTAATGATGAGGTCTCTGGAGCGTGTGGTGCGGAGGGATTTGGGTTTCTTTAGATGTAGCATTTCTAACCGAGCTGGGTCAGACATGGCTTTGTAAATCAAGCAGAGATCGCCTCTTAGTAGACGATATGAGACGGAGAATAGCTGGAGTTTTTTGAGTCTGTCCATGTAGGACATGTGATTAAGGCCTAGGATCCTCTTCGTGAGCTACTTTTGTGGCCTTTCCAGCTGTTGCATGTGTTTAGTGAAGTACATGCCAAATGGGGCATTATACTCAATGATTGGCCTAATGAGGGAAGAGTAGAGAGAGATGATGACCTCTTTCTAACTGGATGCAAAACCCTTGGCAATGAGATGTGCCACATAGAAGGACTTTCTGACCACAGTGGCAATGTGGTGGTCGAAGGAGAGGTTGCTGTCAACCAGTGTCCCCGCATCTCTTATAATTCCTTCAGTGTTCAGTGGGCTCCCATCGATATGGTAATTAGTGGGAACTGAGTTTTTCCCAAAGGAGATGATGATGCATTTTTTGGCATTAAGCTTAAGGCTATGGTTTCGATACCAGTTATTGGTCTCAGTGAAGCTGTTATCTAGGGTGCCTGCATCACTTGGGGAGTTAATGGCTCCCAGCTTGCAGTCGTTTGCAAACTTGGTCAGCCAGAGTCCCTCCATGTTGGCTTGGGTTCTGTCTGTAGCCACTTTGCAACGCACCTAGTGATATAGGGGTTGATGCTTAGTTTGGTGAGTTTATCAATAATTCCTGAGTGGGGAATGGTATCAAAGGCCTTGCCCTCATCCACAGCTCTGTGACTGACTCAAAGAAGTCAACCAGGTTGAGCAGGCATGAGCTACCTTTCACAAAACCAAATTGCGTGAGATCTAGTGTTTGGAGATTCCCTATATCCTTGTTAATTGGGTCCATCATGATGCACTTCATAGCCTTACATATCAGACTCGTCAGGCTAAAGGAGCAATAATTCCCAGGGTCTGTAGTCGCTCCCACTTTATGGAGAGGGATGCCTGTAGCAGTATGCCATTTGGTAGGGACAAAGCCTGAGGTGAGGCTGTGATTGAACAGGGTACACAGATGTGGTGCCAGTTCACTTTGTAGTTCATGTAGAATATATCCAGGGATATTGTTGGGTCTCATGGAAGCTGTATTCTTGGCCTTGGACAATGCAGCTTTAACTTGTGATGCAGTATTTTTGGTTGCCTGACATTCCTCCGGTATTGTGATTAGTCCTTTAGGGGGGGAGAGAGAGGGGTAAAGTTGGCACTGAATCTGTCGCCCAGTATGTTGGCAATATCTGTTGGCTCAGTATAGGACGTACCATTGTGGAGTAACTCAGAGCAAACCTGGGTATTGCTGTGGAGATTTTTGATAGAACTATAGAAGGCTTTGTGGTTGTTTTTAGTGTTTGCCGCAATTCTGCTTTCGTAGCTGGCTTTAGAGGTTTTGATGAGGGAACTCAACTTTTTGTTGAGGCTAATAAGGGTGTTTTTCCAGTCTTGGGACCACACCTTTTTCTGCAACAGTTTCTTCCTTCTGTTGTAGAGTTTGTTAATGGCAGGGGGACCACCAGATTGGCTTCCTTTTTCTGGAGGAAAGTGTATTGGTTCTGCTGGGTATGGCTAGTTCCATGCATTTATGTATGTGTTCGTACAGTGCATTGGTGTATGATTTGGCAGTCATGCATCTGTTTTCCACTGACATGGGTGCCGTGAAGTTAGCTTAGCCACCTCAGCTTTTATGAGTCCAAAGTCAGCTGCAGAGAAGTTTTTCATGGTGCTTACCTTTGTGGGGTGTGTGGGTGAGATGTGGATTTCCATCGTGATTAGTTTGAATGAAAGTAAAAACAAGGGACTTAATGATATGGTGTCTTTGGCACCTGTATTAAAACTTAGAGCAGCCAAGCTTTAATACACACTCATAAATTAATAACAATACAAAGATTTTTTAACAACTGTATTCACAATGTGGTGAAGGACATGTATGCATAATGATTAAAAATTACTTATTCAATTGTTTCATTTGATGGCTAGAGTTTATATATCTGTATTTTCTTGGGTAACCACTAGATGGCATCAAAACTGCATTTATAGTAGATACCATTTAGATTGTATATAAGAGGTTGATTTTTTTTAAATATATGTAGAAAATTAAATTGTTTTAATACATAAAGATATATTTTAGATTATTTTTAAATAGTCAAACATTTTAAAAAGATACAGTTCATCTACAGGTATGTCATTACCTTTGTTAATGAGTGTATTTTGATATGAAATAGTTTCATTTAGACAATTCATTTTAAAGTAATTTAATTGGTGCATTTGAACCTTGAATTAGGTGGGGAAGTATAAATTACAGTGTTACATTAAGGTTTTCACTGCTGACAAAGTTGAAGACGAAAACGTTAAGTGGATTACGTTACTGTGCTTGTGTACTTTCTTATTGTGTGTTCTTCGTGTTTGCCGATTAAACTGGAACTTGCTACTCCTGAACCAGGATTTATTTGTGTTTGGTGACTGTGGTGTTACTTCGATATTAGTTTACGTTTTTCACCGCTTGCTATTACTTGGGTGATTAGTTTGTGGTCGGATCTAACCAGGGAGAAATCGACTGTTGGTGTAGAGCATTGGTTGCCCATGTTAGTAATAACCAGGTCAAGGATGTTGCTTCCTCTAGTGGGGGTAAGAATGAGAGCTGGTCCAGGGCATTGGAATTGATTAATTCCAGAAAGCGTTGGATCATTGTATTGGTGCATGAGTAGTTTTCCCAGTTGATGGAGGGGGTAGTTGAAGTAACCTAGTATGAGAGTGTTGGGTTGGACCCTAATAGTTTCCAGGGTGCTTAGGAAAGTGGAGTGAGAGTCTTAGGCCATGGTTGGGGACCTATAGCAGGCTACGTCCTGAATCGCCGTCTTACCTAATGTTAGTTGTACCTGAAGTATCTCAGATGCGTTATGGTGAGCTATTAGTCTGGAGGTGTGCATGTCCTTTGAGTATGGAGACACCACCTCTTTTGGAGCTTTGGTCTATGTTCTGGGGCCTAAAGGTATGAAATGAGTTGTAGCCTGGTAGCGCAGAGGTGCTTTCTGCTGCTTTAAACCAGGTCTCTGTTACAGCATAAATGTCGGTGTTCTGCATTTTGAGGAGTGCTTCGAGCAAGTGCATCTTGAGATTTAGACTTCTAGTGTTGAGCAGCATGACCCTTAGATTGCATTTATTTTTAGCTGTTATGGTGGTAATTTGGTCTTTGGAACATCACCTAAAAAAGGCTCACTATAGGGGTGGCAAGAGTCTTAGCCAGTATCTGGAAACCCAGGGGTGACAGATGCAGGCTGTCTCTGGTAAAGCATCGAGGTCAGTCATTCATGTCATCCCAAGCAGACAGATACTTCATCCCCTTAGAATGACACCAGAAATTTAGCCAGTTGTTGAAGTAATTAATTTACTCCTTGTACTGCAGTATCATTCTGGGCGACGGTAGGATGCTGCTCAGGGCTAGGGTCCCTAGGCCACATAATCCAAGAGCTCCTCCATGTCTGTTTTCATGTAGTCCAGGGAGGTGCGTCTCAGGTCATTCAAACCCACATGGGCAGTGACAGTCATATTTGTACTTGTTGTGGAGTGACCTGTGTGTGTGTGTGTGTGTGTGTGTGTGTGTGTGTGTGTGTTGTGTCGGATTCTGGCACCTGACAGACAGCTGACTGTTACCTTCTTATTCAACCTAGTGAGTGTGGGACATCAGTGTGCCTCACTATCAAGTCACCTTTGATTAGTGTATTGGGCAAGCTGTTTTGCCGTAGGGGCTTAGGTTAAGGGGCACACTGTGTAGGTGAGCTATGTGTCTTGTGGTTTGTGTTGTGGTAGTCGAGTGCGTTTCTGCCTTGGAGGTCTCTGCTGTTTGGGTAGATTTCTATTGAGATCCTTTGCAAAGGTGGGTGTTTGGTTGTGTTTTTATGTGAGAGCTGTGATGGTAGGTGTTCTAAAGGGCTGTGTGTTACATGTGATGTGGTGCAGGTGTTAACCTTCTTCTCTTGCCCAGCTATTCTGGTCTTGGCTTGAGAGTGCATGGCTTCCAATTTGGATATATAACTGCATCTCTCACAAGTCTGAGTGTTGGGAGGTAAGAGGAGAGGGTTGTCTGTGTACATGAGGCAGTTGCTACACTGCCTCAGAATGCCCAAGTTCACTATGTTAATAGGAGAAAGCACAGGGAACTGACCTTTAGATATGCCAGGAGGGAGGGTCATTATTACTAAGTACTGGAGCTGTTTCTTTATATATTTATTTTACAGGAAAATGTCACTCAAGGTGTCTTGAGTCTGTACAGAGCACTGCCAAACACTTGAGGGGAAACTAATACGTAGACCCTGAAAATTTAAGGATGAGGTATTTAGGCAGATATTCTGAGGTTAGTAAGAAATCAAGCAGTACTTGCTGAAAAATAAAGAATTAGCTTGTCAAGAATGATGAAAAGTGGGAGTTGCATGAATCACTACTACTAATGCTGGTCTCACCACAGCTTCACTCTGTTGGGATACAATACTCCTTTGCTTCTTCTCTCACCAAGAGCAATCCCAAGAAGAGAAGCAGGACACAGCCTGTTTGGTGATCCACAGTCGTCCCAGATTATTACAAGGGTTTGCAGGCTTGCAGCCTTTTTCTGGTAGATGCCTCGAATTGCAACCAGACCAATCAGGTACGTTAAGCCCAGACACTCACTCTGCAACCAGGAGTCGTCAGGAATCAATGCACTCTGCTCTTACTCTCGCACCAGGATCAGAATATAAGCACAGATTCCAAGATGTCACGTATAAAGCAGTTTTTAAGCTTTCTGGTGATCAGCAGTCTTCAGAAAATAATGTAACTTCACTCCTTCTCTCACCAGGAGAAAACAGAAGCACTAATCCCAAGACGACTACTGAGAGGTAGAATGTGGGCTCTCCAGTAACTGGTGGTCTTGCAATAGATGCTGTTTTACTTGTCTAAAAAGTTAAGTTTTAGTGGAGAGTCACTATTTCTAAAACAGCAAGTTATATTGAAAGGGATGGTCACTTTTGTATTCTGGTACCATGGAATACAGTAGAATGGCAAATAAATTTAAATAGTTGAAGGGGAGTGAATTCACAAAATTATAATTTTGTGCTTACTCACACCAGCCAGTAAAAGCAGAGAAGGAATATGGTCAAATTAACATGAGGGGCAGGCAACTAGAAAGAGTGGTGTTTAAGAACACAAAAGTAAATGGGTGGCAGGGTTGGAAAAAATTTTGTCTGACTCACAAGAGACAAAGCTGTGGTCTCTTTTCAAGTTTTAATATGCAGTTAAAAGCAGAATACAAGTAAAACAGTGTAAAGAAAACAAATCACAGTATACAAAATAGAAAAAGGCAATAAAGTAATGCAAAATGCAACAAATAAAAAGCAAACTAACCCTTCCCTCACAGCAAACTGTAGCAGAGTCTGGGTGAGCCTTTCCAATAAAGCATGAAATAATTATTTGATAACAGAATATACTGTATGGTTATATTAAAGGTTGTCCCATGTGAAAATTTGTCAAAAATGTGATTACCTCACTTTCACCATGAGTATGTTTCCAAATGGTTCTCCTCCTGAAAAGTGCTCTGGTCCAGGAAAGAGATCACATGAATCCTCCTTAGACCCAGCCTCTCTGTGGTTATATTATCAGCTGAAAACACATTTACTCACATAGTAAATGAATTAAGCAACTTATTTTCAATAACCTCAATCTTTAATTCATTTAAACGTGAAGTTTTATAGTAATGCACATCATTATAATATCCAACATTCTAATACATTTTTATTCAACTTCTGTTAAGGTGACTTTTATATCAATGAATAAAATAAGTATAATGTGTCATGAAAAGCAAAAGCACTAAAATGAAACATTTCACCCAAGTGACCCCTTCAGTAATGTCTTCAGGTATGCACAAGCACTGAAGTCAAACATTTCACAAAAGCATATCGCAAAATACGAGGAAAAACACTACGTCTTACAACCTTGTCATCTGAAAGAGAAGAAATTGTTGCTTGTTTGTGGCATGGGAATGGCCCAGTAAACAACTCTGTACTTGCTTTTCATATGTAGAAAACCTGCACTGTCAGCTCAAAGATTGTTCTGGATTTCTTGAGTCATTACAGTTATTTATTGCTAACGGTCGACTTTACCAATTAGCACGTTGGTGGGCATAGTGGCGTAGCTAGAGTATGTGCTGCCCAGTGCAGTTTTTGAATTTGTCACCCCTCCCCCACACAAAATAAAATATACCTTTTGTGGGGATTTTTTCTGGTCATATCTGTCAGTCCATAAACATTTAAAACATAAAAGAGAAGCCAGATGCTCTGGATTATGTGGAACGCTGCACAATCGACCGTAAATGAACCCACTGTTAAGCCTTGAACAGCTTTGGCTCCACTACACAGCTTTTGATTGGTTCATATACTGCAATTACTGTCAATTGGCATTGGGGCCTCCCAGAGCAGTAGAGATGTGTAGAGTACAATAATCAGTGTTTAGACTATTGAAGTATATTTAGGAATGCAAAGGAAAGGGTAAAAGGAACAGCAATGTAAGGTATTGAGCTGTAGTATAAGGTAGGGTTTACCTGATATCACAGAGTTAACACACAGCAGTGAGAGCAGGTAAAAAGGAAGGAAGGAAATTTGAGGAGGGACAAGTATTTGCAGAGAACTAGAGATGAACAAGAAGGGTGATAGTAAAGGTGGTCCCCAGTGGTGTGCAGAGGGCTTTTATTTCTGTGTGCTGCAGACCAGAGATTTAAAGCACTGAGCTTGGTGTAGATGTTACTTGAAATTCATATTGGGTGATTTGTAGACTTTTACAACCTTAATCTGCTAAAGTATCCAAAAACATAAGAGTAAAACCACTGAAAATAATGGCTCATTACACACTTCTAAGGCTTGCAGGCGACAGTAGAGCAGTTAAAAGTGAAAGAAAATATTGTGGCTTATCAAGTGGAGGTCACACCTTCACAAGCCACTGAGTTTGCAGATCCTGAAAATCTGGTTGATTTTACCTCTTATTACACAATTCACAACAACAACCAAACTTTTGTATACATCAAATACTGTCTTGGGGATGCAGTAGAATTGTACAACACTTCAGATGACTCATAGTCTGTTCCCAGATATAAAGTCTCCCCATTCGCATTGACTGCTACCTTGGATATTACACACACACACACACACACAAAATCAAAAAACACTTTTTCCCATTTTGGGATCACAGTGATCTGGAGCCCATCTCCAAAGGGCCTAGGGCACTGGGCAGGGTACGCCCTGGACAAGGCGCCTACTCAGCGCAGGGCATGGACTGCAACACTCACTCGCACACCATCTTCTTCTTCTTTCGGCTGCTCCCATTAGGGGTCGCCACAGTGGATCATCTGTTTCCATTTCTTCCTGTCCTCTGCATCTTGCTCTGTCACGCCAACCACCTGCATGTCCTCTCTCACCACATCCATAAGTCTTATCTTAGGCCTTCCTCTTTTCCTGTTACCTGGCAGCTTCATCCTTAGCATCTTTTTCCCAATACACTCTGCATCCCTCCTCAACACATGTCCAAACCAATGTAATCTTGCCTCTCTGGCTTTGTCTCCAAACCTTCCAACCTGGGCTGACCCTCTAATATACTTATTCCTAATCCTGTCCACCCTCGTCACACCTAGTGCAAATCTTAATATCTTTAACTCTGCCATGTCCAGCTCTGACTCCTGCCTTTTTGTCAATGCCACTGTCTCCAACCCATATAACATAGCTGGTCTCACTACCCTCTTGTTAGACCTTCCCTTTCACTCTTACTGGTACTCGTCTGTCAGAAATCACTCCTGACACTTCTCCACCCTGCCTGTACTCTCTTTTTCACCTCTCTTCCACACTCACCATTACTCTGAACTGTTGATCCCAAGTATTTAAACTCATCCACCTTCTCCACCTCTACTCCCTGCATCCTCACCATTGCTCTATCCTCCCTCTCATTCACACACATATATTCTGTCTTAGTCCTGCTGACCTTCATTCCTCTTCTCTGTAGAGCATATCTCCACCTCTCCAGGGTCTCCTACACCTGTTCCCTACTCTCACTACAGATCACAATGTCATCTGCAAACATCATAGTTCACGGGGACTCCTGTCTGATCGCATCTGTCAACCTGTCCATCACCATTGCAAATAAGAAAAGGCTCAGAGCTGATCCTTGATGTAATCCCACCTCCATCTTAAACGCATCTGTCACTCCCACCGCAGACCTCATCGCTGTCATACTACCCTCGTACATATCCTGTACCACTTGTACATACTTCTCTGACACTCCTGACTTCCTCATACAATACCAAAACTCCTCTCTAAGCACCCTGTCATATGCTTTCTCTGAATCCACAAAGACACAATGCAACTCCTTCTGACCGTCTCTGTACTTCTCCATCAACACTCTCAGAGCAAACATTGCATCTGTAGTGCTTTTTCCTGGCATGAAACCATACTGCTCACTAATCATCACCTTCCTTCTTAATCTAGCTTCCACTACTCTTTCCCATAACTTCATGCTGTGACTGATCAGTTTAATCCCTCTGTAGTATGTAGGGTTTTACCAAAACCAGACAGGTACTACAGCGTCTCTGACTCTCTCATATTTCTTTTCAGAAATCCTACTGCTGACCCAGAGGTTATTTCATAGGTGTCTAAAGCTACGCCTAAAAAACCTACAACCCAAACTCAAGCACCTGCTGCTTTGCCACAATATCAAATGCTTAAAATGGCAGAAGACCTGATTATGCTAATTAAGGGAAGCCAGCCTTCCTTCCCCTGCTGAGAGAAAAAAGATTTGTTCCCAGCAGCTCTAACAGACTAAGAGTCCGATGTCTCTGAGGTTTCTGAATATGAAGACATGCCTGAAAATTTTAATTTGCACGCTGCTTCTATGCTGTGCTGGATCCAAAGTCTTCTTAAGACACACAGTCTTGCTATGCTGTTTACTGCTGAATCAGAGAGACAGAGCTTTGCATGACTCCATCTGTAGTCTGTTTAAAGCACCAAGCCTTTCAAATTGCACACTGATAAAGAAATATATTTTGCAGCTATAAGCACAGTTACAGATAACTTATTTTTATAACAAACGACACATACTCTGTCAGATTGTAGCATATATTTACAAAGTTTTCCTTCATTAAAGATATGAATGATGGCGTCTACAAAATACCTCTCTCAGTCCCTTTCTCACATAACTGAATTACAACAGTTGTTATATATAGTGCTAGTCATGCACATAGATTTTATTTCCTCTTGGTATCTTTTTTGGCCTTCTGGGGAAGTCACATCATGTCGGTTTTTAGACTTTTCTGTTGTCCTTTTGTGATTTACTTGTAAGCACTTTTGCTGATGTGAGGATGCCATTAACAGAAATCTGAAAGGAAACATCTGTACAAGCTGTTCTGCTGCTCTTCCTGTCTGTTAATGGATATTTGTAAACTGTTCTGCAAACATGAGAAAAGCATATAATACTTGCTTTCCAAAATTGCTTTTCTGGGCTTTTTTCTGATGATTCTATAAAAAGCCATGTCCATTTATCTATGAGGAATTATGTCAAGCTTTTCTTAATACTGTGACAAACATGCATCTTGAGGAAAACGCATACTATAAAAATATGTCTATTGTCAGAAGTCTGAAAGGAAACAAACTACTCCGGAAATATCTTGTGTTCATTAATAGATCATCTTTGTTTTTCACTTATTTCAGCCAGAGCTATGTCATACAATATGAATGCCATTTTTAAATTGCTAAGCTATATTCCTACATTAAAGCAAACTTTTTATTTTATTCTTTATCTTTCATATATTTGTAGCAGAATTAATTTCAACCTTATATTCACAATCTCTAACAATGCCTTTATCTGCTTATGAGGATTCAGATGCAGAGGAATCCATCCCCTCTGCTTCCCCTCCAGAGGATTTTTCTTTTGATGAAACCCTACATACTTTGAGAGCTTTCCACTGGGAATGCCAAGACTATCCTCAGTCCAAAAAGAGACTCAGAAATGTTTTAGATTTGCCACAATACAGACCTTTAGCAATACCTCCAGTTTTGGATGTTGTGGATGATGTCTTTATGGAATTCAGTCTAACTCCTGATACTTTACCCTCTGCTGCTAGGAAACCAGACCGGTACTACAGCGTCCCTGACTCTCTCAAATTTCTTTTCAGAAATCCTACTGCTGACCCAGTGGTCATTTCACAGGTGCCTAAAGGTATAAAAGCAACTACTGCTAAGAATCCCACCCCTTCGGACAGGGATTCCCGAGCTTTAGACGGGGTAAAAATGTATACACACCTGCAACTCTCGTAATTAGGGCATTGAATTGCCAGTGTCACATGCTGAAAATACCATCAACATATTATGGAACTTATTAAGCAAAAATTATCTACCTTTACAGACTGTGCAGAAAATAAAGAATTACAGGAGCTTATGCATTCTGCAAGCTAAGTCAGCAAGCATACTTTGCAATGTGGCTTTGATGCTGTAGAATCATCTTGCAGGGCAGAAATCACTGGTTCTGTACTGAGAAGGCATGCTTGGCTTAAGGAACAGACCTTGCCAGACCAGACCATGTCAAATCAAAATTACTAGATGCTCATTTGAAAAAGGACAATCTGTTTGGCACCAAAGCAGAAGAGGTTCTAAAAATGATGGAAGAAAATGCTAAATCTATGCAGACAGTCAATGATTTTTTGTAAGTGCAGCCTCCTAGACTCAGTAGGCATTACCCCTCGAAACATTGGTCTTTTCCAGCCCCCTCAAGGCCATTTCAAACTAGACCCAGGGGAAACGGACCTCCCCCAGATTACAGTCTCAGGGTATGCAGAGATCTAAGCAGTGGAGTGCCAAGCCACACCCTTACGGAAAGAATTCACAATGACTTCTCAACTCCACTCCCCATCTCTGCCCAACTACTTGTGCCCCTATGAGGAAAACTTGCCTATCAAGCAAAAAATTGGACCTCTATCACCAAAGACCGATGGGTCCTCAACATTGTATCCCAGGGGTACAAACTTTACTTCCACTCACTGCCAACCCCAAAAGGGTTCCCAGACCTTCCTCCAAACCAGTGGGCAGAGGCACAAAACCAAGTTCAATCCCTGCTCTCAATAAGGGCAATTCAACCTGTTTCTGCAGAACAGATCGGTCAAGGGTTCTAGTCCAGACTTTTCCTAGTACCCAGAAAAGAGGGCACTTGGTGCCCGATCCTAAATGCTCTCCCTTCAACAGCTTCTTCTTATGCTGTCCAAAGATGCCTAGTTAGCCAAGCTAGACCTAAAAGAAGCTTATCTGTACTTCCCTGTCAGGGACTTATGCAGAAAATACCTACGTTTCAGAGCAGGATATCTGCATTATCAGTTCTCTGCACTTCCCTTTGGCTTACCCACTGCTCCCAGAGTATTCACAAAATGCCTGGGTCCAGCCATTGCTTTTTGCAGACAGAGACAAATTCAAATTTACCCATACTTGAACAATTGCCTGATTCAGGCAGGCAGTCAGGAAAAGCTGTTGCAGCACCTGACATTTGTAAAGAACCTTCTAAACCTCCCTGGGGTACACTATCAGTGAAAAGAAATCAAAACTAGTCCCCAGTCAAAAGATTGTATTCCTGGGAGCAAGCTTGGACACAGCATCCCAGATGGCATTCCTTACTCCAGATAAACAAGCGTATCTGACAGGCTACTTCACTCAAATGGCCACCAGAACCCAGCTATCCGCAAGGAAAATCCTGCAGGCCCTAAGGTTCATGGCCTCTTGCATTCTAATTCCATATGCCAGACTGCATATGAGGAAACTTCAGTGGTACTTAAGTCTTTGGTGCCAACATTCTCAGGACCTGGAAACTATCATACCTATAATACCTTGTCTCAGGACAGAGTTTCTTTGGTGGGCAGCAGCATGCAACCACAACAAGGGACTTCCCTTGACACAACCCCACGCCACCTAGCCCCTAACCACAGACGCATCAGACTATGCCTGGGGGGCACATCTGGACAAGTGCATTCAAGGCCATTGGAGCCCAAGTCAAATTCATCTGCACATCAACCAAAAAGAGATGCTAGCTGTTCAGCACGCTCTGACAGCTTTCAAATACATACTCTCATCAGGACCCCTGCTAATAAAAACAGACAACACCACAGTTTTGTGGTACATCAACAAGCGGGGGGAACCCACTCTGCAGACTAGCCATGGCCCTGTGGAACATTGCCTTGGACATGCATATTCATTTGCAAGCTCAATTCCTGCCAGGCAAACAAACTTTTCTGGCGGACGACTTGAGCAGAAATCTCCTAGACCCACACAAGTGGCAATTAGAACCCAGCACCTTCAGCCTTCTATTCCAGCAATGGGGGACCTCAGAGGTGGACCTCTTTGTCTCTCCCTGCAATCACCAGCTCAGCAAATTCTGCACCAGGACACCTCACAGCAGGGCCTGGAAAGTGGATGTCCTTTCCTTCCAGTGGAAAAACCTCTCAATCTATGCATTCCCCTCTCTGCCTCTTCTCTCAAGAATATTACTCAAGATAAGACAGAACAGACCAAGGGCAATCCTGATTGCCCCGGACTGGCCACGTCAGCACTGGTATCCACTACTGCGCAGCCTGTCACTGGTGCCACCTTGGCACCTACCCCAGATCCCAACCCTCCTCACTCAGCAGGGGGGCAGATCTTGCATCCGCAACTGCAAACCCTGAAGCAAGCAGGTACAGGATGTCATTCTTGAAGCCAGAAGACCCAGTACAAGGAAATCCTATGCTGATAAGTGGAAAGGGTATTGTTCCTGGATTCAATCTAAAGGAGAGGACACAGCACTGCCCATCCCTATCTATAATCCTGGATTACCAAATAGATCTACTCCACAGAGGCCTATCCTTCTCCTCCATTAAGATCCATGCCTCTGCCATCTCGGCTCATTACAACACTGAGCCACCTCTCTTCTCTCACCCTCTCATCAAACAGTTCCTGTGGGGGGCAAACAACTTAAGGCCACCAAGGAGAGCACCCACCCCTGCTTGGGACCTTAACTTTGTACTGGAAAAGCTCATGCTACACCCCCCCCCCCCTTTGAGCCTGCAGCGTCAGCAGAGTTAAAATTTCTTTCTTGGAAAACAGCCTTGCTTCTGGCCATCACTTCAGCTAGAAGAGTATTTGAGCTACAAGCACTTATGGCTGTGGAACCTTTCATTTTTTTTTCATACTGACATGGTCTCCTTCAGGACTAACCCTTCCTTTATGCCTAAAGTGGTGTCCATTGTGGCTCCCAACCAATCTGTCCATTTGCCAACCTTCTTCCCTAATCCTCAAAATAAAGGGGAAAGGATCCTGCACTCCTTGGACATGCACAGACAGCTCAGATTCTACCTTAACAGGACTAAGCCCTTCAGAAAATCTGACTAATTATTAGTCAGTTTTGCACCGGGGCAGAGGGCAAGGCCATTTCAAAACAAACAATTTCCGAATGGATAGTACAATGTATCCATTTCTGCTACAAACACCATGGGAAACCAACCCCTCAGGGGGTCAGAACACATTCCACTAGGGCAACTTCTACATCTATAGCATTCCTGAGGGGAGTAGCTACCAGGGCATTCTGGAAGTTGCTACTTGGGAGTTCTGTACACACCTTCACCAAGCATTACCACCTGCCTATCTTTTCCAAATCCAGGGCAGGTTTTGCAACAGCAGTCCTTCAGGGCATACTAGCCAGCCCCAACACTTCTTGACTGCCTCCACCCTTTCTTCAGCTTTGGGAATCAACCCAAGTATGATGACTGCAACAGTAAAACACGAAGAACATAGTAGAGTTGTGTACACTTACCATAAATGTAGATGTTTGAGTGTATTCACTGTTGCAGTCCTAGTTTCCCACCCTCCAGCCCCCTTGTCTCTCTCTCTCCCCTCTCTATGTTTATTACTCACCTATTGGTATTTACTTTTTACTGGTGGTGTTTTTCCCACCATAACTTAGCTCCCTATTTGGGGGGCTCCTGACATTTGGGGCAAGAAAAACTGATGTAATGGTGTCGGCTGGCTGTTTTTATACCCCTGACGACCTGGCATCAGTCCTAGAGCAGCAGCAATTGACGCAGAAATGTTAAGTCTCTGGTATTCGGGGCGACTGAGGGCTACCTGCAGGCAGATAACCCAAGTGTGATGACTGAAACAGTTAATACACTCGAACATTTACATTTATGGTAAGTGTACACAACTGTACTTTCTTCAACTCTACTTATTTCCTGTTCATCCTGTGCTGCTAGAGCACTTTGCATTTCCTTCAACTTTGGTATTTTCTCTCCAGTCAACTTCCAAATTTCCAGCCTAGTTGCCCTTAGAGCTTTCTCTGAATACTGCTGATTCTACTCGTATACCTTTTCCTTACTAGGAGAAAGTCCATCTGACTTGAAATGACAGTAAGCCAGCAATCAGTATCACTAAATTTTCAGATGTTCTTTTTGGTACTGTTAAAAGGCTTTCTTACAGCACTACAGGGAAATGTATTACAGCCCCCCCCCCCTTAGTAAAACTATATGGAGATACCTGGGTATACATATAGACAGCGCCCTTTCCTTTTGTAACCACACTGAGCTTATAACTTAAAAAGTGCTTCATCTACTAAAGGCAGCCCTATTCCATGTCTAACTGTGTTACTCTACAGGCTTGCAAAGCAATTTCCATTAAGATATTGATTCCCAGACAAGAGTACCCTGTACTCACTGTAGCTGCATTCTCTGTTCAGAAAACTACCTTATTACAAACAGAGAACTAAGTGTTAAGATTTATTCATCTAACCAGCAAAAAGGATCACTTCTACATTACAGTTCAAAAGGTTAGATGGCTACCAGTGTTAAATACTGTTAACCCCCAAACTCCTTAATGGCATATACTGTCCAGACCAAGCTAATGTATTTAGACCGCATGAAACTGTGTACACATTTAGAACCACTAATAACCTTAAACTGAACCAGCTGCAGTGCTCTTTAGCTACATGTGAAAATTATTTTTCTAAACAGGCTTCTACTTACTGGAACTCTCATCCCAGTAATGTTACCACCACACACACACACACACACACACACACACACACACACACACACACACACACATTTAAACTATTTAAGAAAACATTAAAGCAACATTTACAGGAAGGATTTAAATGCTTTTGCTTCATAGACTCTGCATAAGGCCCCACTAAACCATGAGAATGGGATTGCCATGTAGTTAGTTTTAGGTTATCTCACACACACCCATACATATATTACATTACTTAGTTACTTTGTATGGCATTGTTTATTTATGCTTTACGTTATGCATTGTATTATTCTCTAGGATGTACATTTTGCCATTAACTGTGTACTTCATAGAAACTTTTGATATGATGATGTTAATCTTCATTCATTCCTGACGAATGGGTATCTGTTCTGTCCTCGGAACCGACTCAGCCGTTATAGCAAGCTCGTGCCAGCCAAAAACTATCGAGCTAAGTTTACCCATAGTGCCCCTGTTTTCATCTCCTCAGATCTCGTTTACTGTGTAAAGTGTCAAGATGCGTCAGGCCAGCTCTCAGCAAAGTGATATAGATTTTCCAATATTTTGGGGGTAATATTTCTTCTGCTTATGGGATTTTGTCCCCTCTAATCCTTCCTTTATTAGTAGCTGATAATTTGCTTACCCTTTCTGTCTCTGTGTGACTTTTCTGATTTTCTTACCAATTTTTTGGTATTTCTTCATACCATTGGTGGTACAGGCCCCTCCCTTATCTCTGTGGCAGTTATCAATACCATCGCTGGTATTACCTTTTCCTTATACCTGTTGGGTTCTCTCTTTAAAATCATTGGTAATTTAAAAAAAAAAATCACTATTTCTTTCCTTGATTGTGTGTATCTGTCTGTTTTGTGGTCTGCTGAGCTATTCTGACAAGGCCTTTGTCTTATTGCTGTTTATTTGTAGCTTGGTAGATTGAGTTGTAGACCAATAGTTATAATGGCTGACAAGAAGGGGACAGCAGGTTTCAAGCAGTGTGATAAGTGTGTCAGGAAAATGCCTAATTCCAACAGACATTTGCCCTGCGTATATTGTCTTGGTGTTCCACACTTGAAGGCTCAACCCCCATGCGAACTATGTAAGGGCTTTAGTGTCTGCACATTAGCTGAAAGAAAGAACAAGTTAATTTTAAAGGGTATTTTGAAAACCCCTTTCTCAGAGGCTTTATCTGATGCGGAGGTTTCAACCCCTCCAAAAAAGGAACTGAGAAGAGTCAGTGTGTACCATCCTCTCCTCATACTAGTGAATGCAAGTCTGCTAAGTCCCATATGGAATTGAAATTCAAACAGCCGCAACTGACTTCTGCACCCACTTCAGCACCGGAGCATAAAACTCCCGTCTACGGTACCATCCTTGGTTACGGAATTGATTATGCCTTTAACACCTTCGGTACCGACCATTTCTAATGTACCACAAACCCTCTGGACACAAAAAATAGTCTAATACAGGTCACTACTCCCCCTACAACACAACCTTCTGGTCCTTTGACCACGGTGTTGAAGGTCGAAATCTTGACTCAGACTTGATATTCCCCATCTGTAGACACATTTCTGGGGCAGCAATTGAGCCCTTTTCTTGAACGACCTGCTTCTCCATCGGGGATGTCAACCTGCTCCACTAAGACCCTTTTGGAGCTCAGTATAGTGAGACTCGTGGATCAGCTCCTGGCGGCCAGAGGAACACTCCATCTAAATCTTCCCTCCCACCCAGAGCCGAGGAACTTTCTCCAAAGACTCCGACATATATTCCTCCTTCAACCTCTCTGCAGGTTTTTGAGCCCTCGATGCCAGCACCTATCCCATTTCCAGCTTCTTTGGTGTTCCACTGGTAGATCTTACCATGGTTCCGGAGTCTATCCTACGGTCCTTGACTCAGTCAGAGCTGACCCATCCTTGAGATCATGACTGGTCTGTCGACACCATGACCCCTAGTACAGCACCAATTTTTTTCTACGGCGCCTTCTATGGTTCCGGTTGCTTTGACATCTCCAAGTCCTCTCCCGGCTCCTTCCCTAGGAATGGGTCTGTTGGAGTGGGGTGTGTGACCCCAGTTCCAAGGTTGTCTTTCTTGGTTCTGGGCTCCCATCCCTCTTCAGGCAGGCCTGCTTTCCAGGTGATGGAGAGGACACTCTCCTCAGCAGGTTCTCAGCTGGTCCCTTCAGCACCGGAAAGCCACATACATGTTTTCTGTTCCGCAGCTGACACAGACCATTACCCTGGGACACCGAGCACAAGAAACTCAAGATACCCTACCACAGAGCACCCTCTTTTCAGAGTCTTCTTCAGATGCCCCTGTTGAGGAGCCACCCCATAAGAGATTGTGCAAGAGGAATCATGTGTATTCCCCTGAAGAATCCCTCACTGAAGATGCAGACTACAGTGAGGGGGAAGGGTCCCCACTGTTGCCCCCTGAGGATGTCTCCTTTAGGGACATATTAGAAATCTTAAAGCAGCAGGAAGACTGGAAGCCCACCAACCCTTTTGTTTGAGGAGTCTGTATTCTTGCAGGCTTTCCATGCTCAACCCTGTACTTCCTGGCTGACGCTGCCTGCAGATGATCTAGTTCTGTCATCATGCAGCGTGCCTAGAAGAATCCTGACACTGTTGAGCCTATCCCCCGGAGACGGGACAAAATTCTCTCCCCACCAGAGGATCACCCCTGTTGGTCCAAAGTCTTGGCAGTAGACGCTATGGTGGTGGCAGCAGCAGCCACTAGGAAAGAACTCACCGAGGAGAGTACTGCTCTCCATCCTCCAAACTGGGAGTCTCGGAAGATGGACAGATTAGGGAAGCGGGTGTATGCTTCATCGACCTTTGCCATTCGGTCCTTGAATTACCTGGTACACTTGAGCCATCTCCAGAAGGTCCTTGTCACGAAACTCTCGGGAACCATAGCAGGAGCAGCATCTGATGAGGTACATGACAAAGTTGCCTCATAGCATGCCACCCTAGAATCTGTATCTAATTCGTTCATGCGGTTGATCTCTCATACTACCAAAGGGGTGGCTAGAGCAGCGGGTGCAGGCGTTGTCATGAGACATCACGCCTGGATGCGCTTATGTGACTTTGCAGACCCTTTTAAGTCTTCCTTTGTTAACGCTCCTGTTGACACTTTCTCTGCTTTTGGACCAAAGGTGAAAGACAGACTAGCCAGGTTTGAAAAGGACGTCAAGACCCTGTCTGCCATGGGCGTGCATTTTTCCACTCCCTAGCGATCCTAATCTAGGAATCGGAGGAGTGGAAAGATGTGGTTCAGGAAATCCCAGGGTCCTTTCCGCGACACATGTAGTAAATTTTCCCCCCGTGGCAGAGGGGGTAACTCATCAGGAAGACACCCCTCCCAAGGCAAAGGGGGTCCACATAATTAGCGATCCAGAGATTCTTTCCCTGGGCAGCCCTATAAGCATTCCTGAAGAACGGCCCAATTGCTTGCCTCTCGAAGCAGTCAGGGGACGATTTTCTCTGCACCACCTAGCCTGGCATTCTATAACGAGAGATTCGTGGGTGCAGACGCTAATTACCAGAGGTTATCGTATCCCTTTCGAGTTTTACCCGAGGGCGCAAAGGTAAATTCCTGATGTTCCACCCAGTGAACGGGATGCAGCAGCACAAGAAATTCAAAAGCTTTTTCTAAAGAGTCATCCAGACAGTCCCACCAGACCAGATAGAATCCGGATTTTACTCAAGATTCTTTTTAGTGCCAAAAAAGACGGGATGGGAGGCCAATTTTGATCCTCAGCATCTTAAACATGTTTATCAGACAGACAAAATTTTGGATGGTCATGGTTCAGTCTATCCTGTTTCTGGAGAAAGATGATTGGATGTGCTCAGTAGATCTCCAGGATGTGTATTATTACATAAAAATGGACAAACACTCCAGGAGATTTCTCCGCTTCCGGCTGGGAGCCAGTCAATTCCAATTTTGAGCACTGCCCTTTGGTCTCTCCACAGCCCTGAGAGTGTTCACCAAATGTATGGCAGTGGTAACAGCTCACTTGAGACTACAAGGATTCCGGGTGTTTCCATATTTAGATGATTGGCTCCTTACCACTCCTACTATGTATCTGCTGCATCTAGCTTTGCATTTGCACCGTATAGCTAGCAAGATCCTTGGGGATCTCAATAAACGAAGAAAAGTCCAAACTGGTACCTACTCAAAATTTTGAATTCATAGGTGCAACATTCAACACTCAGTCTTGCCTGGTCACCCTCCCGCTTCACAGGCTCCAAAGACTTAAGATCTCAACTCCATATGATACTCTCAGAGAACAAGGTCCCAGCTCGTGCAGTCATTCAACTACTAGGAGCAATGGCAGCAACGATTTCTATAGTTCCTCTAGCAAGACTACACATGAGGCTCCTACAATGGCTCCTAGCATCACAGTGGTCCCTTTTAACTCATCATATGTCCTTCCTGATCTGCATAACAAACCACTGCAAACAAGACTTTCATTGGTGGATGAAGCCAGAAATGGAACTGTGGAGTCGCCCCTTCTCACCCAAGGCCATAGTGACCACTGCTGCATCCTTGATGGGGTGGGTAGAGGGGCATTTTCAGGGAAAGAAGGTCCAAGGCACCTGGTCCCCTGAGGTGGTCAACCTGCATATCAGTGTCCTAGAACTGAGGGCATTGCTTCTGGTTTTGCAAGCATTCCAATCTGTCTTCCCAACCAGGACAATTGCTGTTCAGTTGGATAACATGTCTGTCGTCTGGTATATCAACAAACTGGGAGAACCAAATCCTACCCCATTGTGTCAAGAAGCCATGAAAGTTTGGCTATATCTTCCA
This sequence comes from Protopterus annectens, assembly GCF_019279795.1. Classification (NCBI taxonomy): domain Eukaryota; kingdom Metazoa; phylum Chordata; order Ceratodontiformes; family Protopteridae; genus Protopterus; species Protopterus annectens. The sequence goes on along the minus strand of NC_056735.1, from coordinate 1,246,320,354 downwards.
TCTGCTTTCTAATAGCAACACACATTCCTGGGGATTCCAACATGATTGCAGACAAACTGAGCAGATACATTGTGCCGCCTCACGAGTGGTCCCACAATCCTGTCATAGCTGCGAAGATCTTCAGCTGCTGGGGTCAGCCTTGCTGCAGTTTATTCGCATCCCACGCCAACCAAGAATATTAGCACAAAAGTGCACACTGCTGCCCAAAGATCCAAACCCGGAAAACAAAATGTAATCAGATAAAAAGAACAAGATAAGCCCACCAGGGCTCTAAAATCCAGTTTATTGAACAGATAAAACAACAGGATAAGCGCTTTCACGTGAATAAATCATGCTTTATCAGATCTCAAAAACAAGACAAACTACTCGTTATCTTATTAATGGGCAGGTTATGCCATTATTTAAACTGTCATCTAATTAAAATCAATTAAAACTGCAAGAACTTTAAAGTGCAAGGCAACAAAAACTACCTACTTAGTTATTTAAGGGGCCGTGCCTCTAGTGCAGGTTTTATGCTCACATACTTATTTAATGCAGGATGAATATGAGCACATAGACTGAATATCCATTTTAATTCCACAGACTCGAGATGATTATTTAAATTACCCCCTCTTACATTCTTATTGACAAGCTGTAAAACCATAAAACTAAACCTGTGCATATTATACCCAGCAACATGTTTTGCCAAAGCATTCTGTAAATTCAGGTTCTTCATGTCATAGAGGTGATTATATATCCTATCCTGTCCCTCAACCTCCTAGAAGTCTTGCCAACATAAAAGCAATCACAGCAATTACAGTTGGCAAGATATACTAAATTGCTACTATCACATGTGGCACTAAATCTAGGAGAAAATATAAAGTCCAAGACAGGGTGACTGAAAAAACTGTCTCGTGCATATCACACTGCACATACTACAATGTCCACTAGGAAAGGTACCAAGCCTTAAACCCTCAACACTTGCAGCACATTTAACCTTATCTTTACACAAAATTCGTTTTAAATTCATATTGTTTCTATTTGTGAAACATGGTGTCTCTCCAACTATATTAACTGTAATGGGATCTGTAGTGAGTACATGCCAATTCCGCCTAACAATTTCTATCACAACTGCATTATCATTGGCATACGTCATTGTAAAACAAAGTCTTCTGCCCTTAAAACGTTTACCAATACCACCTTCTGATGGTTCACAATCACCAAAAACCTCATTCTTAACACTATCCAGTACAGACATACTATAGCCCCTGTCGACAAACAGATGATCTAAAAAATCAACCTGGATACTTTATTCATTAGGATCCTTACAGCTCCTTTTCATTCTACAATATTGCCCTTTCACATGTTGGGGAATATGAATCTGGGGTGCATACTACTAAACCCCAATAAATTATTCTTCCAACAAGGTTTCCGATACAGACCTGTAGTTAAGCTACCAGAATGATCTTTATACAACGTGACATCCAAGAAATCCATGCTGAATGTAGATGTCATCGTAAATTTAAAAAAATCAGTCATGGATTCCAGATAGTCAATAAAGTCACATTAATCAGAATTTCCCCATCCCAAAAATAAAAGAATACCCACAAACCGCCTATATAGTCTGATATGTGGATAATAAACAATTAAACAGGAACATTTTCTCCCAATAGTATACCACCAAGTTGGCATAGGAGTTCGCACAAGGGGTGCCCATAGCGACACCCCATTGATGTAGATATAATTAACCATTGAACATAAAAACATCATTAGAAAGAGCCATGTCCAACAATGTGCACAATAATATTATGTCATTATTCCCCATCATGTCCATACCATTCAAAATTTCCCTGATAGCATCCAAGCCATACTCATTAGGTATAGAAGGGAAGAGATTTTTTACATCTAGTGTCACCAATATACATCCAGGGGGCAAAGGTTCTCTGGTATATAGATCTATATCATTTAGCAACTGAATAGTATCCTTCAGAATAGTAGGTATTCCCTTCACTATTGGTCCCAATTTTTGCTCAATAAAAACAGACATAGTTTCAGTCACTCACCCACCAGCTGCAGCAATAGGCCTCATAGGAGGTGAATGCAGGGACTTGTGCACTTTCAGTAGGCTCTTTATGTGTGGGATAAAAGTATGGTCCACAGACAAATAACAGTATAACTCATAATCTGTCTGCCTGCACATTAATAAATCATAAAGATGATCCTGAACCTAACAATATTCGTGAAACGTATGGCATCAATAGCAACATATAGGTATCAGCATCTTGTAACAACTCATACAAAGCTTTAATATAGTCAGCATGATTCATTAAAACAATCCCCCACCTTTATCCGCTGGCCTAACAGTTACACCAGCATCATTTTGTAAAGACCGTAAAGCCTTCCTTTGACCAGCATTCAAGTTAAAATATGAACATTTATTCACATTTTTGTTGTAAAACTGTTTTTATAAATATCCCTCTCACAAATTTTAAAAAAGCAATCAATATGTGCCGGTAAAGCAAGGTTATATGAGCTCTTACGTTTCAGTGAGGGGCAAAGTCCAGTTTGTTGAGCAGGATCCCTTCATATGTAGCAGTTTCAAAGCAATACTGCGCCCAAACATTCCCAGGTCAGTAAGTAAAACAGTCACATCTGTACCTGAAGAGAGAAAAGATAACCCTTTGTCCAATAAAGAGGACCCAGGTTAAAACATGGTCAGATAAATTAAATACCAAATTGTTTATCTCTTGGTTAGTCGATTCATGATGGTGCCTTCCCCTGAATATTTCCTCTTCCGACGACCCCGGCTGCTTGACCTCGTTTGGAACGTTGCACGTGCCTTCACCGGCAATGGTAAAAAACATTCCATATTGAGCAATGATAACACTTTAGGTCTAGCACCAGACACAGGAGCAGAATTATGCCCCCGCCAACCACAAATGCAGCAGCTACTTTCCCCTAATCCTCCCTCAGGGGGAGTCCCTGAGAGACGCTGTAATTTACGATTGGCCCACAGGACTTCTTTATACCTTTCCTCCTCCTCTTCTGATCACATAATTTCTAAAGAAGGCTCTTCGGTTGAGAAGCAGAGTAACCCTCATTACACCTTATTGGCCCCAACAAGTTTGGTTCCCCTTCCTTTGGTCTCACCTGGTCCACCGACCTTGGACTCTGGATCCAACTCCGGAATTACTTTCGCACCCTCAGGGTTGATCCATCTACACATATCAAGTCTCAAGTTGACAGCTTGGTTCCTCCACTTCCAGTAATTACCAGGCAGAATAATCTATCCTCCCCTGTACGAAACAATCTTCTGGTTTCCCATAAGCCATCCACCTGGAAACTATCTCAGCAAGTGGAAAAGGTTCATAGTTTGGTCTAGAGATAGAGAGGACTCGACCCATTTTGGCTTTGGTTAGCTCCCTATTAGACTATTTATCAAATCTCCTACATTCGGGAGTGGCAGCTTCCACTATTTGAGTCTACCTGGCTGCCATTTCAAACTTCCACACTGGCTTCCAGAACTCCTCTTTGGTATTTCACCATCTCTGTAAGACTTTTTTGTAAGGGGTCACATATATTAGACCACCCTTCACAGAACCAAATGAACGTTGGAATTTGACACTTGTCTTACAAACCTTGACTCGTTCTCCCTTTGAGCCTGCTGCCACTTGCGATATGAAGTTTTTATCTTGGAAGACTTTATTCTTAGTAGCAATTACCTCAGCAAGGCGAATATCAGAACTACAAGCCTTGTGCATAAAACGCCCTTGCATTGTTTTCCATAAAGAGAGAGTATCACTTCAGACTAACCCCTCCTCCTTACCGAAAGTTGTTTCGCATTTGAGTATTAATCAGTCGATTGATCTACCATTCCTCTTCCCCAATTTTTCTAATAAAGGAGAATATTGTTGGCTGTACATAGATAATTAAGTTTCTGCTTGGACAGGACTAAATCGCTACAAAAATCTGACCAATTATTCTTATCCTTCTCAGGACCAAAATTGGGAAAACCTGTTTCTAAAGTAACCTTAGCTAAATGGGTGAGAGATTGTATTTCCTTTATCTACCAACAAAATCAAATCCATCTTAACAACTAAAACCAAAGAACACTCAACCAGGTCAGTTGCTACGTCTGTTGCTTTCCATTCCAAAGCTTCCATGGATGACATTTGTGCAGCAGCCACATGGTCTACTCCTCATACTTTTATCACTCATTTCAAATTGGATTTGGTCTCCAGGGGGAGAGCATCCTTTGGCTCAGTGCTGCTCAGGAATGTCCTTCCATAGGGCCTCCCAGGGATTCAGGTAGCTAGGGACTCTGTCCCATTCATCAGGAATGAATGAAGATTAACAACATCAGATAAAGAAATTGTGTTCTTACCGTAACGTTCCATCTGTGTTGTTGTTCATTCATTCATGGCATCCCACCCTCCTACCCCCTCTGAAAGGCTCCTGGAGGCTCGGTTTTGGTCGTAGCTTCATGATGGGGCATTTGCTCAGACAAAGCCTCCATTTTCCTTTCTTACGGGCAAACTCAATCTGAGGAGATGGAGAAGTGGCACCATAGGTAAGCTTAGCTTGAGAGTTTTTGGCTGGCGTGAGCTTGTTATAACAGCTGAGTCAGTTCCGAAGACGGAACCAATACCTATTTGTCATGAATGAATGAAGATCAACAACATAGATGTAACTTTATAGTAAGAACATAACTTCTTTTTATATGTTTTGCATCTGTACACGTCAACTGTTACATAATTTTGAAAATCATCCTTTATATGTTATGAAAATATTTAACTTGTGCCTTTGTATGTAATTTGCAAATTGTGCCTGTGCAATTTTTCTTGTATGCTATGTGATCCTCTGTTCAATTTTGCTGCCTTGTGGCCTGGGATATGACTAAAAAGGGTAACTAAATGGGCTTACTTACCCAGTTAACAAACAAAAAAAAAAAGTAAATCATCCGTAGTCATAGTAATGAATAAAAACTCTTGAAAAACTACTAAGCAAACTTGACCCTGGAGGTATAATCCCCATTTAGGCTCCAGTGACAAATAAACATTCATTACATAGTACCTTTTTAGGGCTTTTAATGGTCATAAATTGAATCAGGCTTCTCTCCTGTAGACCTTCTGACAGCAGACAGTATCTCTTGGTAGACCTCTTAAAAGTTAGCCATCTCCTAATCCTAATACCCTGTCCATATCCAGTCTTAGTGTGAATAAGCTAATGAATTATGTAGAAGCATACTTTGTCAAGCAGTGAGACCCTGTAGACCTGAAGCAATGTGCCACTATATAATTATTAATTACTCAGAATTCAAAAAGGTCAGCTACAGATTACAGTCCCATCTTACAAAAATACAGTCTATTCCTTCCAAAGTACCCATGGGGTGGTTGTTTGTCTTTTCGGCTTTTCCCGGTTAGGGGTCGCCACAGCGGAACTCCGGTCCGCTAATGATTGGCAGTCGATTTTTATGGTGCCGAGTTGCCAGCCTGACACCCAGCCTTCAGCGAAGGCACGCCCATTCATGCATGTCTTTCGGAGGCCACTCAACTGCGGGGAGAACATGCAGACTCCACACAGAAGGCACTCCAGCCGAGTATCAAACAGGAGAACCTCTTGCTGTGAGGTAACAATGCAACCGCTGTACCACCGCGGATATATTGTCGGTAATAAATGTTCATAGGTTCATAGGTAGGTACTAGGCTGTCTGCTCAAAGGCATTTATAAGCCTAGCCGGAATGTGTTGGCCTTCGCCGCCCCCTTAGATTAGTTCCCTGTGCCTCTGTCCAGCAGAGCCACTGAAGTGATCCCTGGGGTAAACTTTCTGTTTCCCATCCACTCGTCAAGGTTTCTCTTGAAGAGGGTTAGCGAGGTGCTCTACCTAATGTAGATTGGAATCTTGTTCCAGAGCATGGGAAGTTTCTGGGACAGGAATGTATCCCTCCAGTGCGTCCTGCTTATTGTTGTGGTGAGGGTTAGATCCCTGGAGCGTGTGGCTTGAGGGGGATATGGTTTTCTTTAGGTGGAGCATGTCCATCAATTCTGGGTTGGACATGGCCTTGTACGTCAGGCAGAGATCACCTCTGAGTAGGCGGTATGCAACTGAGTACAGCTGGAGTTTCTTCAGTTGAGTTGCAGAGGGCATCTGCTTGAGGCCAGTGATCCTCTTGGTGAGGTACTTCTGTGGTCTTTCTAGTTGTTGCAGGTGTCTTGTAAGGTACATCCCAAATGGGGCATTGTACTCTATGATGGGTCTAATGAGTGATGCATAGTGGGGCCCAATGACCTCTTTCGATCTGGATGCAAACCCTTTTGTGATTAGGTGGGCCACATAGAAGGATTTTCTAACCACTTTGGCAATGTGATTATCAAAGGAGAGGTTACTATCTACTTGGGTCCCCAAATCCCTTATTACATCTTCCTTATTTAGGGGGCTACCACCTATGTGGTAGTTTGTGGGTACTTTTTTCCAAAGGGGATGACTATGCAGTTTTTGGCATTTAGCTTGAGGCCATGGTTTTGACACCAGGTATCTGTCTCAGTGAGTCCCTTTTGGAGGATGTCTGTGTCAGCTGGAGAGCCAATTATAGCTCCTAGTTTGCAGTCATCTGCGAACTTGGTCAGCCATAGTCCTCCTGTGCTTGCCTGTACCTCTGAGAAGAGTATGCCAAACAGGAGGGGTCCTAGGACTCCGCCCTGGGGAATGCCACTTGTAACCGGTTTAGAGTCAGACCTAGCTCCCGCAACTCTTACCATGTGGGTTCTGTCCGTGAGCCAGTTGGCAACCCATCTCATGACACAGGGGTTTATGTTCAGGCTGGTGAGCTTGTCTATAATACCTGAGTGGGGAATGGTGTCGAAGGCCTTTGCAAGGTCTAGGTATGCTGTGTGGACCACCTTTCCCTGGTCTATAGCCTTGGTAACTGTCTCAAAGAAGTCCACCAGATTTAGGAGGCATGATCTGCCCTTAAGAAAGCCGAACTGGGTAGGGTCCAGTGTTTGGAGGTTTCCAATGTCTCTGTTAATGAGATCCATGATGATGTGCTCCATAGCTTTGCAGACCAAGCTAGTCAGGCTTATAGGGCAATAGTTCCCGGGATCCGTTGTGGCTCCACCTTTGTGGAGTGGAATAACCGTTGCTGTGCGCCACTCTGTGGGCACGTAGCCTGTGGAGAGGCATAATTTAGCCTTAGGATCATAGGAGGTTACTAGGCTAATGGCCCTGGGGCCCTTACAAGCCTAGCCAAGAGTTTATCCCCAAAAAAGAAACCTCAATCAGCACCTGTTGAGCCCTGTCAATGAGGGACAAAGGTGGAACCCCTGGGACAAATTTGTGGTTTCCCATCTACTCATCAAGGTTGCACTTGAAGATGTTCAGCGAGGTACTCTGACATGTATGGGAAGTCTATTTCAGAGATGGGGCAGCCTTTGGGAGGCAAACCTGTCTCTCCAGCAGGTTTTGTTGATGTAGCATATTAGATTTAGGCCCATCGAGCAGGTAATGCGGTTATGGAACATCTCTAATAGGGCAGGGTCAGATATTGCCTTGTAGGCGAGACAAAGATCACCTCTGAGCAATCTGTATGATACCGAGTAAAGTGATAGTGTTTTGAGCCTGTCCGCATAGAACAGGTGTTGGAGGCCATGGATTCTCTTTGTGAGGTATTTCTGTGGCCTTTCCAGTTGGTGCAGGTGTTTGGAGAGGTACATACCAAACAGGGCGTTATACTCAATTATGGGTCTAATGAGGGAGGAGTACAGAGAGGTAATAACCTCCTTTTTTCTGGATGCCATCCCTGTACATATGAGATGAACCAAGTAAAAGGCTTTTTTGACCACTGCCACCACATGATGGTCGAATGTGAGACTGTTGTCATCCTGAGTACCCAGGTCTCTCACCACAGGTTGTGTGCTTGGGGAGTTGCCATTGATGTGGTAATCAGTAGGGGCCGTGTTTTTGCCGAATGGTATGATACATTTTTTTGCATTTAACTTAAGGCCATGACTTTGACACTAGTTATTTGTAGCTGTGAAACCCTTTTGCAGTATGTTAACTTCATTTGGGGAGTCAGTGACAACACCCAACTTACAGTCATCCGCAAACTTGGTCAGCCACAGGCCCTTTGTCTTTGCCCGGACCTCTGAAAAGTAGATGCCAAACAGTAGGGGTCCCAGTACAGATCCCTGGGGAACACCACTAGTGACATGTCTACTGTCTGAGGTGGTGGCACCTATTTTAACCTTGTAGGTCCTATCTCTGAGCCAGTTGTCCACCCATCTGACAAGATAGGGATTAACACCGAGTTGTGTTAGCTTTTTGATGATGCCTGAGTGAGGGATTGTGTCAAAGGCCTTGTCCGGGTCAAGGTAAGCTGTATGTACTGACTTTCCCTCATCCAGGGCCTTGGTGGCAGTCTCAAAGAAGTCAACTAGGTTCAATAGTTAAAATCTGCCCCTGACTAATCCGAATTGGGTGTGGTTGAGTGTTTGGAGATTGCCTATATCCTTGTTTATGAGATCCATAATAAAACACTCCATGGCTTTACAAATCAGACTTGTCAAGCTTATGAGGCAATAATTTCCTATGTCAGTAGCGGCACCACCTTTGTGCAAGGGAATGACAATGGCGGTTCTCCACTCTGCTGGAATGAAGCCTGTAATTAGGCTGTGGTTCAGTAGGGTGCTCAATGGCAAAGCTAGTTCTTGCTGGAGATGGTGCAGAATGCAGCCTGGGATATTATCAGGTCCCATGGAAGTTGTGATTTTCTTCGTGTTTCACTGTTGCAGTCATCACTTTTGGGTTATCAAGTTGGCCTAATTAACAAAGTCTTAGATCCTGTGTCGGTTGCTGTCCCTTCTTCTATGACGTCAGGTCATCAGGGGTATAAAACATGCAGCCGACACCATTACATCAGTCTTTCTTGCCATGAGGTGCCCGAAGCAGAAGCAGTTCACAAATACCGGTCGGCCGACTCCTGAAATTTTCATTTTCAAGTTTCAGAACCAAAGTCTTCAACTAAAGATAAGTACCCCGTTGGGAAAACTTTTTCTTGCTCCTTACCGATGTCAGTAAAAGTTAATAATTGCATTACTTGTGGAAAGCAAATACCTCATAAAGATTTTCATTCGTACTGTATTCCTTGCCTGGGCCCTGACCACAATGTACCGTGCTATCGGTTTTGTGCTTTATTTAATCGACGCACTATCCATAGTCGGTATATTTTGGCTCTAAATATTTGAGTTCTCGGTTTAATTATCCAGAAATGTCAGTTAGCCATCCGACTACCGGGATTCCAAAAAAACACAAGGATAAAGACAGAGACAGGCCGCCGAGGTCCAAAACTGCCGATGACACTTCTCCTAAGCCAGTCACCAGTTCGCCAGTACTTAGTGAGGCGCTTTCGCAGCCCCTGATACCCACTACTTCTGATTCGCAGGCCTCTACTGAGACCCATTCGGAGTCCGGTATGCTGCGAGATACTGCAACTATGGAACCTGCGGATGTCTCTACCTTGGATGGGTCCAAAGCTGGCTTCTGAGGGTGTATTAAGGCCTGCAGACTTGTATACTAAACCGACGCCTCCCTCTTCTTTTAGGCCTAAATCTCAAACCATGCCTAAAAAACTGACGCCCAGGCTGCATGCTCAGGCCTGTATGCCTAAAAAACAAATGATAAGATTGGCTGAAGATCTTGTACGTTTAATCAGGGGAAGCCAGCCTCCCCCTTTGAAGAGACCTAAGACTGAAGTTGTTTATGAATCGTCTGACCTGGGTTCTGATTTTTCTGATTCTTCTGATGATCTGGATTTGCCCTTATCTACTTATGAGGATTCTGATGCAGAGGACACTATTTCCTCTGCTTCCCCACCGGAGGATTTTTCTTTTGGTGAAATCTTACATACTTTAAGGGAGCATTTCCACTGGGAAAGCCAGGATTTTTCTGATTCAAAAAAGAGGCTTAAGGATTTCTTACTCCTGCCTCAGCATAGGCCTTTAGCTATTCCTCCTGTATTAGACATTGTTGTTGATGCTTTTTCGGAATCTAGTTTGGCCCCTGATTCTTTGCCTCCTGCTCCCAGAAAACCTGACAGATATTACAGGGTTCCTGATTCACACAAGTTCCTTTTTAAAAATCTTATTGTGGATCCAGGGACTATTTCACAGGGACCCAAGGGCATTAAGGCTTCTACTGCTAAAAATCCTACCCCTTCTGATAGAGACTCCAGGGTGCTGGATAGATGGGTAAGAAAGTTTACACTTCTGCAACCTTGGCCATTAGGGCTTTAAACTGCCAGTTTCATGTGTTTAAGTATCAACAACATGTTATTGGATTGCTTAAACAGAAAATGATGATTCCTGACTGCGGAAAATAAAGAATTACAGCATTTAATGCACTCTGCTAAATAGGTTGGAAAGCATATTTTGCAACGTGGATTTGATTCTTTAGAGGCCTCTTGCAGGGCTGCTGTTACTGGTTCTGTGCTCAGAAGACATGTTCGGCTTAAGGAGCAATCTTTACCTGATCATGTTAAAGCTGAATTGCTGGATGCCCCCTTGAATCAGGACTGCCTGTTTAGCAACAAGGCTGAGGAAATTCTTAAAAAGATGGAAGATAAAGCTAAATCTATGCAAACTGTTAAAGATTTCTTACAAGTTCAGCCTCCTAGATTTAGTAGGCACTAGCCCTCTAAGAATTGGTCCTTTCCAGCCTCTTCAAGGTCTTCTCAAGCCAAACCCAGACATAGCAGGAACCCCAAGTTTCAGTCCCAGGGGACACACAAGGCAAAGCAGTGGTGGGGGGGTTCCGCACCAAATCAGGGAGTAGTAAGACCCCCCCCCCTATGGAAAACAGTCTGAGTGACTTGCTTCTAAAACTTCCAGGCACTTCCCAACTCCTTTAGCCGGAAAGATTGGTCTGCAGGCCAAAAACTGGGAACTCATTACCCAGGACAAATGGGTTTTAAATGTAGTGATGTAGTGTCCCAAGGATACAGATTTCACTTCCACACGTTACCAACACCAAGCAGGTGGCCAGATCTACCCCCAAATCAGTGGGCAGAGGCCCAAAATCAAGTACTCTCTCTTTTAAGCATGGGGGCAATTCAGTTGCTACCAGAAGAGGAAAAGGGACAAGGGTTCTATTCGAGACTTTTCCTGGTACCCAGAAAAGGCAATACACGGCATCCTATCCTGGACCTTTCTACTCTAAATACATTTCTGGTGATTCCAAAATTCAAGATGCTGACTCTTCACTAGCTGCTTCCTATGCTAGGCAAAGATGCATCGTTGGCAACACTAGATTTAAAAGAAGCTTACCTGCACATCCCTATCAGGGAGTCTTGCAGAAAATACCTACTCTTCAAAGCAGGCTACATGCACTATCAGTTCTCTGCACTGCCCTTTGGTTCATCTATTGCGCCTAGGGTATTCACAAAGTGCCTAGCTCCAGTCATTGCCTCCTCCAGGCAAAGAAATATTCTAATATACCCATATCTGGACAATTGTCTAATTCAGGCAGAAAGCCCGGACATACTTTTGAATCATCTGGCCTTTGTTCAAAGGGTACTGACTTGTCTGGAGTACACCATAAATGAAAAGAAATCACACCTGGTACCCTGTCTTCTTCTTCTTTCGGCTGCTCCCATTAGGGGTCGCCACAGCAGATCAACTGTTTCCATTTCTTCCTGTCCTCTGCATCTTGCTCTGTCACACCAACCACCTCCATGTCCTCTCTCACCACATCCATAAACCTTATCTTAGGCCTCCCTCTTTTCCTGTTACCTGGCAGCTTTATCCTTAGCATCTTTTTCCCAATATACTCTGCATCCCTCCTCAGCACATGTCCAAACCAACGTAATCTTGCCTCTCTGGCTTTGTCTCCAAACCTTCCAACCTGGGCTGACCCTATAATATACTTATCCCTATTCCTGTCCATCCTCATCACACCCAGTGCAAACCTTAACATCTTCAACTCTGCCATGTCTGACTCCTGCCTTTTTGTCAATGCCACTATCTCCAACTCATATAGCATAGCTGGTCTCACTACAATCTTGTAGACCTTCCCTTTCACACTTACTGGTACTCTTATGTCACAAATCACTGCTGACACTCTTCTCCACCCACTCCATCCTGCCTGTACTCTCCTCTTCACCTTTCTTCCACACTCACCATTACTCTGAACTGTTGATCCCAAGTATTTAAAGTCATCCACCTTCGCCACCTCTACTCCCTGCATCCTCACCATTCCTCTGTCCTCCCTCTCATTCACACACACATATATTCTTTGTCAGCCCTGCTGACCTTCATTCTTCTTCTCTCTAGAGCATATCTCCACCTCTCCAGGGGCTCCTCCACCTGTTCCCTACTCTCACTACAGATCACAGTGTCATCTGCAAACATAGTAGTCCACTGGGACTCCTGTCTGATCTCGTCTGTCAACCTATCCATCACCATTGCAAATAAGAAAGGGCTCAGAGCTGATCCTTGATGTAATCCCACCTCCACCTTAAACACATCCTTCACTCCCACTGCAGACCTCACCGCTGTCGCACTACCCTCATGCATATCCTGTACCACTCTTGCATACTTCTCTGACACTCCTGACTTCCTCATACAATACCACAACTCCTCTCTAGGCACCCTGTCATATGCTTTCTGTAAATCCACAAAGACATAATGCAACTCCTTCTCACCTTCTCTGTACTTCTCCATCAACACTCTCAGAGCAAACATCGCGTCGGTAGTGCTCTTTCCTGGCATGAAACCATACTGCTGATCACTAATCATCACCTCCCTTCTTAACCTAGCTTCCACTACTCTTTTCCATAACTTCATGCTGTGACTGATCAGTTTAATCCCTCTGTAGTTACTACAGCTCTGCACATCACCCTTCTTCTTAAAAATTGGTACCAAAACACTTTTTCTCCATTCCTCAGGCATCCTCTCACTTTCCAAGGTTTCATTAAATAATCTAGTTAAAAACTCCACAGACATTTCACCTAAACACCTCCATGCATCCACAGGTATGTCATCTGGACCAACAGCCATTCCATTCTTCATCCTCTTCATAGCTATCCTTACCTCCTCCTTGCTAATCCACTGCATGTCAGGATTCACTATCTGCACATCATCCAACCTTCTCTCCCTCTCATTCTCTTCATTCATCAGCCCCTTAAAGTACTCTTTCCATCTGCTCAACACACTCTCCTCGCTTGAGAGTACATTTCCCTCATTATCCTTTATCACTTTTACCTGCTGCACATCTTTCCTAGCTCGGTCCCTCTGTCTAGTCAATTGGTACAGGTCATTTTCTCCCTCCTTAGTGTCCAACCTTTCATACAACTCTTCATATGCCTTATCCTTAGCCTTCACCACCTCTCTCTTTGCCATGCACCTCATCTCCTTATACTCTTGTCTACTTTCTTCATCTCTCTGACAATCCCACTTCCTCTTCGCCAGCCTCTTCCTCTGTATACTCTCCTTTACTTCTTCATTCCAAAACCAGGTCTCCTTGTCCTCCTTCCTCTTTCCAGATGTCACACCCAAGCACCTTTCTAGCCATCTCTCTTACTAGCTCTGCTGTAGTTACCCAGCTATTTGGTAACTCTTCACTGCCACCTAGTGCCTGTCTTAACTCTTCCCTGAATATCACCTCACAATTACCCTTTTTCAATTTCCACCATTTGATTCTTGGTGCTGCCCTCACACTCATCCTCCTCTTCTTTATCACCAATGTCATCCTACAAACCACCATCCTATGCTGCCTAACTACACTTTCCCCTGCCACCACTTTACAGTCTCCAATCTCCTTCAGATTGGCCCTTCTGCATAAGATATAATCCTCCTGTGTGCATCTTCCTCCACTCTTGTATGTCACCCTATGCTCCCACCTCTTGTTAAAATACGTATTCATCACAGTCATGTCCATCCTTTTCGCAAAATCCACCACCATCTGACCTCCTGCATTCCTTTCGTTAATACCACACCTACCCATCACTTCCTCATCCCCTCTGTTCCCTTCACCAGCATGCCCATTGAAATCTGCTCTAATCACCAGTCTTTAACCCTTGGGTACAGTCATCACCACTTCATCCAACTCACTCCAATATTTTTCTTTCTCATCCATCACACACCCAGCTTGTGGAGCATATGCACTAACAACACTCATCGTTACACCATCAATTTCCAGCTTCATAAACATCACTCTGTCCGACACTCTTTTCACCTCCAAAACACTCTTAGCATACTGTTCCTTCAGGATAATGCCTACGCCATTTCTCCTTCCATCCACACCATGATAAAACAATTTGAAACTGCCTCAGATACACCTAGCCTTGCTCCCCTTCCATCTGGTCTCTTACACACACAATATACCAACCTTCCTTTGGTCCATCATATCAGCTAGCTCTCTCCCTATACCAGTCATACTGCCAACATTCAAAATTCCGACCCTCACTGTCACAGTCCTAGCCTTTACCTGCCTTCAGGCATGCCTTCTCCCCCTTTGGACAACAGTACCCCAATTTCCGCCAGCACCCTGTTGGCCAACAGTGCTGGGTGGTGGTCGTCGTTAACCTGGGCCTCGACCGATCTGGTATGTATTTCTGTACTGTTGTCTGCATGTATGATTTGGCAAAATTTTACGCTGGATGCCCTTCCTGACGCAACCCTCCCCATTTATCCGGGCTTGGGACTGGCACAAAGAAATGCACTGGCTTGTGCATCCCCAGTGGCTGGTCAACAAATTATATTCCTGGGAGCAAGCTTGAATACAACTTCCCAGATGGCGTTCCTCATGCCAGAGAAACGGATTCATTTGACAGCCTACTTCAAACAAGTGGCCACAAAAACCCAGTAATCTGCAAGACAAATACTGCAAGCCCTGGGGTTCATGTCTCCTGCATTCTTCTAATTCCATATGCAAGGCTGCATATGAGAAAACTGCAATGGTATCTCAAAAGCCTATGGTGTCAACATTCACAGGATTTAGAAGCAACGATTCCTATCATACCTTGCCTACGCCTAGAGTTCCTTTGGTGGACAGAGGCCTGCCACCAAAACAGGGGACTACCATTCACACTACCCCCTGCCGTCCAGACCTTAACAAGAGATGCATCAGACTATGCATGGGGGGCACACCTGGTAGGGAAATGCATTCAGGGCAAATGGAACCTAAGTCAAATGCACCTGTGTATCAATCAAAAGGAAATGTTAGCTGTACAGAATGCTCTGACAGCCTTCAAGGACCACATTCTTCCAGGACAATTAATGATAACGATGGACAACACCACTGTTATGTGGTACATAAACAAGCGGGGGAGGGACACATTCTTACCCACTCTGCAGACTAGCCATGGCATTGTGGAACACAGCCCTGAGCTATCAAGTACATTTACAAGCTGAATTCCTGCCGGGAAAACTAAATACACTGGTAGACGAACTAAGCAGAAACCTCATGGACCCACACGAGTGGAAACTAGAACCAAGGATTTTCAACATGCTGACAAGCAAATGGAGGAGCCCAGATATAGACATGTTTGCCTCCCCCCAAAACTATCAGTTGGGCAAATTCTGCACAAGGACTCCGCACAAAGAAGCTTGGAAAGTGGATGCTCTGTCCTTCAGCTGGAAAAACCTATCAGTTTATGCCTTTCCTCCTCTGCCTCTGCTCTCCAAAGTACTACTAAAGATTAAACAAGACAAACCAAGGACAATTTTGATTGCATCAGACTGGCCATGCCAACACTGGTACCCCCTCTTGTGCAGTGTGTCACTGTGGGCCCCATGGCACCTACCTCAGACTCCTACTCTATTGTCTCAGCAGGAGAACCAAATTCTGCACCCTCAACTTCAAACGCTGAATCCAGCAGCCTGGCTAATTACATAATTTCTCCTTTACCATCCCTCAGTAAACCAGTGATGGATATAATTTTAGAGGCAAGGTGGCCTAGTACCAGAAAGTCTTGCGCAGAAAAATGGAAAAGATTCTGTGCCTGGAACCAAGCTCAAGGGATGAGCACAACAGTGCCCAATTTGCCCCAGATTTTACAGTACTTAACTAAGATGCTTCATAAGGGCCTGTCTTTCTCCTCCATCAAAATTCATGCCTCAATTATCTCAGCTCATTATAATACAAAACCACCCCTCTTCTCTCATCCACTACTTAAGCAGTTCCTCAGAGGGGCCAAAAATCTACGACCACTCAGGAGAGCTCCAACTCCAGCCTGGGACCTCAGCTTTGTATTGGAAAAGCTCACCCTGCCTCCTTTCAAGCCAGCTGCAACTGCGGACTTAAAATTCCTTTCTTGGAAAACAGCTTTCCTTTTAGCAATCACTTCAGCAAGAAAGGTATCTGAATTACAAGGCCCTCATGGCAGTGGAGCCTTTCATCGTCTTTCATGTGGACAGGGTGTCTTTCATGCCCAAGGTGGTATTCAGTGTGGCCCTTAATCAGTCCATGCATTTGCCAACCTTCTTTCCTAATCCACAGAACAAAGGGGAACGGATTCTGCACTCCTTAGACGTGCACAGACAACTTAGATTCTACTTGGACAGAACTAAACCTCAAAGGAAATCTGATCAACTGCTGGTGGCATTTGCTGTAGGGGCAAAGGGGAAGGCTATTTCAAAGCAAACCATTTCCAAATGGATAGGCCATTGCATTCATTTCTGCTACAAACACTATGGAAAACCTATCCCACAGGGGATCAGACACCCACTCTACCAGGGCTGCATCTGCCTTTCTCAGAGGTGTCCCTACCAGGAACATCCTAGAAGCTGCTACCTGGAGTTCTGTACATACTTTCACCAAGCATTACCATCTCCCAATTTTCTCTAAAGCCAGAGCTGGCTTTGCCTCTGCAGTCTTGCAGGGCCTTTTAGCTGGTCCTAATTCTATTTAAATTCCTCCTCTCGTCCTTAGCTTTGGGAATCTACCCAAAAGTGATGACTGCAGCAGTGAAACACGAAGAACATAGTACAGTTGTGTACACTTAGCATAAATGTAGATGTTCGAGTGTATTCACTGTTGCAATCCTGGTTACCCTACCTCCAGCCCCCTTCTTTTTTTGGATATACCTCTACTTTCCTTTGCTATCTTCAAAAGCATTTTGGTGTATTTGCTTTTTTGCTGGAGGTATGACCTTGTATATTTATAGATTTAATTGCTTCCCATTAAGGGAGCACCTGACATCTGGGGCAAAAAAAACTGATGTAATGGCATCGGCTGCATGGTTTATACCCCTGACGTCATGGAAGAAGGGACAGCAATCGACGCAGGTCCCAAGACTTTGTTAATCAGGCCGACCGAGGGCTACTGCCAGCAGTTAACCCAAAAGTGATGACTGCAACAGTGAATACACTCGAACATCTACATTTATGGTAAGTGTATACAACTATACTTTCTTTGCCTTGGATAGGGCCTTTAACACTTGACCTGTGGAGATGTGAGGGTGTGGGAGAAGTATCGAGGATGTCGACTGGGCCTTTGGGGGGGCGATAAGGGGATGAAGTTTGCACTGAACCTATCAGCCAGCAGATTGGCTAAGTCAGCAGGATCAGTGTAAGTGGTACCATTAAGTACTAATTCGGAACAAACTTGGGCTTTGCCATGGAGCTTCCTAACGTAACTGAAGAAGGACTTGTGGTTTCCCTTTGTTTCTGAAGCTAGTTTCAACTCATAATTGGCTGTGGAGTTTTTCACTAGTGATCTAATTTGCTTGTTGAGGTGGACGAGGGAGATTTTCCGATTTGGGATTTGTTCCTTTTTATCCTTGGACATCAGTTTATTCCTTTTGTTGTAAAGCCTGTTGATAGAGGATGTCCACCAGACAAGTTTGTGTTTCCTTGAGGAGCAGGTTTTAGTTCTGTTGGCTATGGCTGAGTCCATGCTGTTGTACAGGTGTTTGTATACTGCACTGGTGTACTGGTCAGCATAGTTGTCTGTATCCTCTGAGGGGGGCAGTGGTGTGAAGCTGCTGATACCCTCTCTTAGGAGGGTGTAGTCAGCTTTTGAGAAGTTTTTTTGCCTGGTTATGGCTGGGGAGGGGTTGGGTGGGATAGAAACTTCGAATGAAACAGACTGATGATCTGATCTCACCAGAGAAGAACATACTATGGGAGTGATGCAGCGGTCACCCATGTTGGTGAGAACCAAGCCCAGTATGTTATCTCCCCTTGTGGGGGATGAGACCAGTCTAGTGTGTTAGAGTTGATGAAGTCAAGGAATCATTGGGTAAGTGCATTAGTGCAAGAATAGTTAACCCAGTCTGTGGTGGTTGAGTTGAAGTCACCAAGGATCAGGGTGTTAGGGGGTACCTTGATGGAGTCAAATAGGTCCAGGTAGGAGGAGTGGGTGTCCTGAGACATGGAGGGGGGTCTGTAACTATAACTTGGATAGGTGTCTTGCCAACTGTCAGTTGCACCTGCAGTTATTCCAGTGCATCATGCTGGTAAACCTGTCTTGAGGTGTGCATGTCTTTAATGGAGCTAGAGACTCCACCACCCTTAGTCTTTCTAACATCATTTTGGGGTCGGAAAGTGTGGAATGAGGTATAGCCTGGTAAGCCAGGGGTGTCCTCCGCAGCCCTGAACCAAGTTGCTGTGACTGCACAGACATCGGCATCTTCCAGTGTGAGGAGAGCCTCCAGTGAGGGCATTTTCAGATTAAGGCTCCTAGCATTGAGCAACATGACCTTCAGTTTGCTTTTTCACAGATCCTTCATGTTGGAAGATTTGTCTTTGGAACATAGCCTAAAAAAAGGCACAATGGGGGAGGCAAGAGCCTTGGCCAAGATCCGGAACCCCAGGAGTGACAGGTGCAGGCCATCTCTGGCAAAGCATCGAGGCTTGTCAACCACGTCATCCCAGGCAGACAGATACTGTATCCCTTTGGAAAGACGCCAGAAACTAAGCCAGTTGTAGAAGTCAGTCTTTTTTATTTGGTATTGTGGCATCATTCCTGGTGAAGGCAGGATGCTGCGCAGGGCCAGGGTAATCATGTCTGTCTTCATATAGTCCAGGGAGGTACATCTCAAGTCATTCACGCCAACATGGACAGTGACAGAGTCATACTTGTACCTGTTGTGGAGAGAATTGTGCGCGTGTGATGTGGCGGATTCTAGTGCCTGACAAACAGCTGACTGTGACCTTTTCCTTGTTGAGCCTGGTGACGGGGACATCAGAAATACAGATAACTTATTGAATGCTGTCATTTCTACATTAATAATTTATTTAAATCACATGCCAAGAGAATACAACTATTAACAGACCATGAAATAAATTAGACATTCAAGAATAGCTTACTTATTCTGAGTTCACAATGTAATAAAATGTTAAACACACAGTATAATGTTAAGGCCAATCCTGAACATCAACCTATGTAAGCTCTTCTGAGTTCAAATAACTGCTTCCTTTGTGTTAACATAGGTGTAGCTTTGCATGCAGTTCAAGTTTAATTAACAAGTGCAGGCTCAGAAAAAAATGTTGTCTGTCTGTGCTTCTACTTGACTGCCTTTTTGTCAACTTTGGAAGCTCTTCATTACATGAGCCTTGAATTTATTAGGTGAGTTGTTGGATTTAAGAATGAAAAAAAAAAAACACTAAACTTTGAAGATATGATTATTGTATAGCCCTTCATTCCATTCACTAATCTTTGCCACCATTAAAATAATTTTCCCAAAGTTCAAAGTCCACTCAAGTATCCAGGCAGCAGGTCTCGTCCAATTGCATTTACCAACACACATGTAGCAGGCATCTAAATTTACATTGTTGGGGCTCTTGTTTCCATTTTTGCTGTAATTCACCAATATAAAGACAGCCATTACTTTATACACTTCTGCTACCATGTGTTTCCTCACTTGATATAGTCTACCAACCAAGGCAACCCTTGTAGGCCGTCACTGACTAAACTGAGATAAAGTTGCATCAATGAAGCCTAAAACACTTTCAGTTCAGGACCATTAAAAATGACAGCTTGTATCCTTAATTACCCATCCTCCATTTAAGCCTACTTCCTCTTCATCATTCTCAACAATAGACCTACACAATAAACACCACAGGTCTCAATGTAAGGAGTTCACACTAGTACTAATCTATTAATCTTCCTCAAAAGATACTCTGACGTAATTCCTAAGCATGTTTATAATACCCACCTAAAACTCCACTCTTTTCTCATGTCACTAATAGTAATCTTAACCGTATCCATCAGAACCAAGACGCTCTCATCCAAAAAAAGGAAGCCATTCTGGTGGTTCCCTGCCAGTAATAAACTCTACACAAGAAGGAAGAAACTGTTGCAGAAAAAGAAGTCCTAAGACTGGAAAAAACTCCCTTATTAGCCTCAACAAAAAGTTGAGATCCCTCATCAAAACCTTTAAAGCCAGCTATGAGGGCAGAATTACTGCAGACACTAAAAACAACCACAAAGCCTTCTATAGTTATATCAAGAATCTCCGTGGCAATACCTAGGTTTCCGCTGAGTCACTGCACAATGGTAACTCCTATACTGAGCCAACAGATATTGCCAATGTACTGGCCAACAGATTCAGTGCCAACTTTACCTCTCTCTCCCCCTCAAAGGACCAATCACAATACCGGAGGAATGCCAGGCACGCAGCATTACTGCAGCACAGGTTAAAGCTTCATTGTCCAAGGCTAAGAATACAGCTTCCATGGGACCTGACAATATCCCTGGATGTGTTCTACATGAACTACAAAGTGAACTGGCACCACATTTGTGTGCCCTGTTCAATCACAGCTTCACCTCAGACTTTGCCCCTACCGAATGGCGCACTGCTACAGTCATCCTTCTCCATAAAGGGGGCGCGACCCTGAGAATCATCACCCCATTAGCCTGACTAGGTCTGGTGTGTAAAGCTATGGAGTGCATCATCATGCACCTAATTAACAAGGATGTAGGGAATCTCCAGACTCTAGATTCCACGCAATTTGGTTTTGTGAAAGGTAGATCATGCCTGCTCAACCTGGTTGACGACTTTGAGTCACTCACCAGAGCTGTGGATGAGGGCAAGGCAGTTCATACAGCCTACCTCAATCTGGCCAAGGCCTTTGATACCATTCCCCACACAGGAATTATTGATAAACTCACCAAACTAGGCATCAACCCCTATATCACTAGGTGGGTTGCAAATTGCCTCACAGAACCCACAGTGTGAAAGTAGCGGACTCCAAGTCAGACTGACGACCAGTCCCAAGTGGAGTCCCACAGGGATCGGTCCCGAGTCCTCTCCTTTGGCATCTACTTCTCAGAAGTCCAGGCCAACACAGAGGATCTCTGGCTGATCAAGTTCACAGACTGCAAGATGGGAGCCATTATTAACTTCTCATGTGATGTAGACATGCTACAGAAAGGCCTCACTGAGACTAAATGACTGCTGTTGAAACCATGGCTTTAAGCTTGATGCCAAAAAAAAAAAATGCATAGTCATCCCCTTTGAGGAAAAACTCAGTTCCCACTAATTACCATATCGATGGGAACCCACTGAAGACGTTTTAAGAGATCTGGGGACACAGGTTGACAGCAACCTCTCCTTTGACCACCACATTGCCACTGTGGTCAGAAAGTCCTTCTATGTGGCGCATCTCGTTACCAAGGGTTTTGCATCCAGGAAGAAAGAGGTCATCATCTCTCTCTACTCTTCCTTCATTACGCCAATCGTCGAGTACAATGCCTCATTTGGCATGTACCTCACTAGACACATGCAACAGCTGGAAAGGCCACAAAAATGATCCTTGGCCTTAAGCACATGTCCTACATGGACAGACTAAAAAAACTCCAGCTATTCTCTGTGTCATATTGTCTCCTAAAAGGCGATCTCTGCTTGACTTACAAAGCCGTGTCCGACCCAGCTCTGTTAGAAATCCTGCATGTTAAGAAATCCCAGTCCCTCCACACTACA
Organism: Protopterus annectens; assembly: GCF_019279795.1. Classification (NCBI taxonomy): domain Eukaryota; kingdom Metazoa; phylum Chordata; order Ceratodontiformes; family Protopteridae; genus Protopterus; species Protopterus annectens. Next base: position 1,246,298,455 of record NC_056735.1, on the reverse strand, counting down.
TGCTTCAGAGACCTCACGATCATTACCACAAGCAACAGAACATGCTGGGAGGGACAAGTTCATAACCCAAAGACTGCCCATGCTCTGGAATAGACTTCCCATACATGTCAAGCAGAGCACCTCACTGGCCCACTTCAAGAGAAGTCTTGATGAGTAGACGGGAAGTAGAAAGTTCACCCCGGGGATCACTCCAGTGGCTCTGCTTGATAGAGGCACTGGGAACTAATGTCGGGTGGCACGATGCCAGGGCACTTGTATGTGCTAGGCTTGTAAAGGCCCCAGGGCCATTATCCTAGTACTCACCTATGAACCTATGTCAACTTGTAACACTATGCACGGGTGACATTGAAAATAACTCTACTTCCGCGCTCCGCAGTCCTACAACAACAAGATTATTTACCATTGTTTTACCACAGCAGAGGGCTGAAAATGCTACATACAAATGCTCACGTGTATGTGTAACAAAATTCCATAAGTCCAAGCCTGGATAACAAACCCAAAGCCTCTTTTTTTTTAATTGTAAATTTGGCAAAAAATATGTTTTGTATGAAAAGGGAATTTGTCATATAGGAAGGTGCCTCAAAAGCATCAATGTCCTGCTTTGTGAAAAGACATACAGAGGGTACAAAATCAAATTACTTTCCTAAGGTGTACAAGACTGAGCAAATATGCGACAAATGATTGCACAAGTCATCCAAAAACTCATGCATGCTCTGCTCATGGACAGCAAGAGAAACTTCAGTTGCTCAAAAGTAAGAGAGTAGGTGTAAGACACCAAATACTCTTTCTTCTGCGATGAGGGCTTCTCTTTGCAGCTCACTTTGTAGTCATGTGTTTACTCGTAAAGACAATGTTAATGAAGAGCCAGGGCTTATCTGTATGTAATGTAAATGAAAATATTGCCTATCAGTAGTATACACATGGCTTTGGTTGTGCTTAACTCTATGTATCATTTTCACTTTGTAAACCTGCTTGTTTTGTCTTGCACGGTGGTGAGCGGGTAGTGACTGAAAAGGGTTTTTCAAACTGAAATAAAATAAATATTAAGCCACATCCAGCATGGTTTCATGCATTGCTAAAGCACCCACAGGGCTATTGAAAATCTTGTGGATAGTATTATGTCAAGTAAAAACTTAAGTTATTAACTCCTCCAAAGCCTTTTTGATAAACAATCAGCTTTCAGTAGCAAGGTTGCCAGTTCTGCTGGTGCAGAGGGATAAAGGCCTGAATAAGACCCAGGTGACCAGTGTTTGACTTGGGGCTTGCATGCCTGTTGGAGCTGGTGTGAAGTAGGTGGGAAAAGACAAAGTTTAAACTCTGCATGTGTTGGGGGTGGTGTTTAATACTGATTTTCTGGGATCACATCTTGTGGTATAGTGCACTAGTGGAGACTTGGGACCACACAGCAATGCTTTTTTATAAGAGCAGGCCTTGATTGCATTGAACATGGAGGCATAAATGTCATTCACAAGCCCACTACACATCAACCCTTAGGTTCATAGGTAGGTATTGGGCTATCTGCCCAAAGGCATTTATAAACCTAGCCAGAATGTGTTGGCTTTTACCGCCCCCTTAGATTAATTCCCTGTGCCTCTGTCCAGCAGAGCCACTGAAGTGATCCCCGGAGTAAACTTTCTGTTTCCCATTGACTCGTCAAGGTTTCTTTTGAAAAGTGTTAGCGAGCAGCTCTGCCTAATGTAGATTGTAATCTTGTTCCAAAGCATGGGAAGTCTCTGGGACAGGAATCTATCCCTCCATCACATCCTATTTATTGTTGTGGTGAGGTTTAGATCCCTAGAGCGTGTGGCTTGAGGGGATAAGGTTTTCTTTAGGTGGAGCATGTCCATCAATTCTGGGTTGGACGTGGCCTTGTATGTCAGGCAGAGATCACCTCTGAGTAGGCAGTATGCAACCAAGTACAGCTGGATGCTTTTGCAAGTAGGAAATGTTATGGCTAAGCATAGAAACCCTCAGATGTCTGCATGAGTGGTGATCCTTTGTTTGTCTGTCACACGCCTACTGGTAGGGGACCAACTGATGGCAGAGAACTTGATGGTAAGCTGGCAGCAGTTGGAAAAAAAAATAATAGCAGGAATGTGAAGTCCAGGATGCTTTGCTGCAGTACTATATATTTTCTCCCATTATCTGAAAGACTACTGTAATTGTGCTGTGGTTGAATATACTGATAATCTTTTAACTCATATAGTGGATTCCCTCAAGGATCTATCTTGGGACCCCTGCTATGTCATCTGTACCAACTCATCAGTGGTATCCAGTTAATCTGTGTACCCAAATGACCCTACTCTCTCCATTCATATGTCTGTGTTCAGACACTTATTTTTCAGAACTGGAGTTTGAATTTAACATCAGAAACAGATGGATCTCAGATAGCAGAATAATCTTTAACAAAAAAAGTCAAAGCAAATGGTATTCTATAAATACTACTACAAACTCACATCCAGCTCTCTTCTGCCTACTTTTCAGGGTACAGCAGGACCTGTAGGAGTCGTATTTGAAATACATTGTCTGAACTCTTGTCAGTCTTTCAAGGACGCATTTATACCACCATCAAAGCAGTTCATGTGAAGCGAGGCACTGAGTGCATTGGTACTTTCTGTCACATAAGAGAAGATTACTGAAGCATTACTGTTATCCAAAGTCCTGTATAGAACAGTGGTATCTGGTAACAGTGAGAATGTCTACTATTATCAGGCTATCGGCCACTTGCAGTAATACAGTCAAATCTGCTGCATGCCTAAAGTCAGTCACCACTGCACCACTGCAGTGCTCCAAGAAAACTGAATTGCTGTCCCTTTAATTTAAAATTGCCTACTTTTCAACTACTCCACAGACTGTTCCATAAACAGCCTTGCCCAACTTATGTGTAACTCAGCTTCCCGGCACTCTAGTGCAAAGTAAACAAAATAAAAAGTAAAGCTGAAAATAGATCAGTTAGCATCTTTCTGACAAGAATTTGGAATGAACGTGTCTATAGTCTGAGAATTGTATCCAGTTACTCGGCTTTCTAGAAGAAGTTAAAAGAATAACTTTACAATCCTAGTATTTCTTCAGTCTGCAACTCAGCCTACTAGAACATCACCTAATTGATCTCTTCCCACAAAGTAATTATTGTATTACCTCTTATTCAAGTTGCCTAATTCGCTCCTTTTGTCCCATCCACCATCATAATTTACCCTCCCTTTCCCACATATTATATTTCTCCTTTTTTCATGAATTCTGTTTCTCTGCAAACTCCGTAATAATAGTTACCTGTACATTTGCTGTTGCTGCAGAGTATCATCACTGCAGATAAGCTGTCTTAACTACATGCCATCATGCTGTCTAATATCAGTTGCTGCCAGCCATGCTTTACATCTGCTCACATTCACTAACCTTTCCTAACCTGTGTATTTATTAACTCTGACTTTACCTTATCCAGTGGATAGCATCTGTGCTGACTCTCTCTCTCTGTCTGACATGAACATTCAACAGTCTCAGTTTTAAACCTGTCTTTTTACTTTAGAGTTGCTCATTGTCTCAGTGTGCATTTTTTTCTCTTTTCAGAAATATTTTAGAAGATATGAGAAACTTTTTTCTGCACAACCAAAAATGTCAAACACAAATCAGTCACACTAGCCAAGAGTTATTTTTTCTCAATATATTTGTAGACTTGTCTTGTTTGTCAGACTGTTTAGTTGTTTAGTAAAAGTACCCAAATGATAGTCTTTTACATATTTGCCTGTCTTAATCTGTTGTTTATAGTATTGTAGTCCATGAAGCACGGTGATTAAGTTCCGATATCTGGAAGAAGACAAAATCCATTAAGTGCTTCTGAAGGGCGACACTTGATCTTAACAAATGTTAAGCATACCCTGCTTCACTTGTTTAGATAGGGTATCACTGTATGCAGTTAAACCTGCCAGTACTGACCAGCAAACTACAGTGGCAATATAAAAAACATATCTGTTTCTGTCTTCTGTCTGTGCCAGTAATGTGTCGCTGACTTTGTGTAATTTAAGAATAATGTGTGTTGCTGCCTTTTTGTCAGGGCTTGCTAAGTGCTTTATAGTTTTGAAAGCCGATAAGGGACTTACCACTTTTTGTCTGTAACTATTAGTAAATTGAGCAGATAAACTCGATGCACTACGAAGAATTATGATAGAATCTCTGATGATAACCCATTATTATGTGTTCAAGAGATGGATGCCAAGATTCGTTCTCAAGGTGAATTTCTTCGCATTAGTGTGTTGAACACATAATAAGCACGTTATGATTGTCAACCTGCTTGTAATCCTATGTATTCAATACATGCATTCTTATTTTAAGAGTTAAATTCCATTATATTTTTCTCCTATTGGCTTTCCCCACTCAGTTCCTCTCTGAAAATGTGCACTGCCTTTAGGGCTAACCCGACTGACAAACATAAATAAAGATGTATAGGATATGTGTGTATCCATCCATCCACAGCTCCCTTTCCTATTTTTGCACGTCGGGTCAGGGTGTCACTTCATCAGTGACAGTTATCTAGATCTAAGGTTCACACTTCCGGTGACTATTTTAAAGATGGGCATTTGTAACACCTACCTTTATGGCAACTTCCTGTAACTGTTGTGTTTTACAGGTGTTCTGATTGCAATGTATAGCCATCATAATTGGAAACAAGCATGAAAAGGTATAACATTTAAAGTTTATTTACAGTACTGTGAGCCATTCCTACATACAAGCTACAGTGCTTCTGGGTTCTTTGGCAAGTTTTGATAATATGAATGGGTGGAACTCCTCCTTTTTGTAAGACAAAACTGTGCAATGTGAGGCAGCATACCTAGAAGAGTGGGAAGAATAGTTTAAATACTTATCGACTGGACCATTAACTCCTTAAATAATGTGAATGACAATGTGTTGGCTTGCGATTAATAACAATTAAATAGTGTTTGTGATTTTACTGCAGGTATGATGTTGTGGTAAGCATACTTCGGACTGTGAGGTTCACAAACAGCAGAAATGTCACTGCTGACATCAACACTGTTTGGTGCTGTGTGCAGGATGGCAAGTAGGTATGTTTATCTGCCTAGAGTTTATCTGCACAGCGTGACTGCTCACGGAAAATGGGGGGAGTTTATAACAGCAAAAGAAGTGTTACGTATAATTATTTGGCCATTTGCACATTATCTTTAACTTGTGACGCATGAAAACTGATGTTTTCTGAATGCTTATCTCCAGGAAATCATGATCTATGAAGACTTCTTTTCCATTGACACTTATTTTCTTGGTTGCCACAATTGCAAGAAAGCCTACTCCTTCTCATATTAGTCGCAAACTTAATTGGAATCACTCTTTCTTGAACATAAGCCTGTCAGCTGCCAGTTATAACAGGCTCTAAACTATTCAGTGCCTAGAGACCTCTTGTAAAATTCTATCTATCGTGCCGTCATCAAAAATCCAGCCTACTTGCAATGTCATGATTTTCACAAACTTCAGTCATCTTCACTTTCCGCTACCCCATTCAAGTACAGATTTTGCTTCCTTAATTCATCTAATGGTATAGATTTGAAGTTCTTATAATCTGTTTGATTTCTTGGGCGGCCACGGTGGTGCAGTGGTTAGCATTGTCGCCTCACAGCAAGAGGTTCTCTGGTTCAATCCTCGGCTGGGATGCCTTCTGTGGAGAGTCTGCATGTCCTCCCTGTGGTCGCGTGGGTTTCTTCCGGGTGTTCCGGTTTCCTTCCACATCCCAAAGACATGCTGTAGGTGGATTGGACACTCCAAATTGGCCCTAGGTGTGAGTGTGTGCATGTATGTGCCTTCAGTGGAAGGTCGGGCACCGGGCTGTCAACTCGACACCATAAATCCCACTGCCAATCATGAGCGGACAGGTGATCCGCTGTGGCGACCCCTAACCGGGAAAAGCCGAAAGACGAAGAAGAAGATAATCTGTTTGATTGCTTAATTCCATATATTTAGTTTGCATGTCAGCCACTTTTTAAAAGGGCATTAATTAGTTATGTTGCTGTTCTAGGAACTTACTGGAATCATCTCAAAACAATGCATCTGCTTAACATAATGATTCAGAAATCCACACTCAATGTTCATATGCTGCCTGACTGCTTCGAAGGGCATCTTCCATATTTGCTTTCCATGCCCACATAACCATTTGCTACTTGCCGTCTTCACAGAGTTTGGTTATTGACATTTGTTTACTGTGAAAGTCCAAGTGGGTTAGTTACCCATTTTCAGCAGAGGCCTGGGGGAAAAAGCTCCATAATGCAAGAACATAAAATTCATAAACACCTACAAAGGCATATACATGCAGAGTATTAATAAACAATTCTTTATGTAATTTATAGGAAAAAATCTAAAGTCTACACTTTAGTAACAGATGTTAGACTAGAATATTTGTAGGGAAGGTGAGATGGAGGAGGGGTGAAAAGGTAAGGGGGAGTGAGATGGTTAGGGTATTGGTTTGAAAAATGTAGTGGGAGAGATGGGTTGCTGGTGTAATAGGAGAAAGTCATATTTAGATTAACCTGGTGTTGAATGGGCACATAGCCAAGAGTTATTTAGGTGGTATTTTAGGGAAGTTTGAAGGAGTGGAGATTTTGAGCACTCCTGAGGAGTGTTGGTAGGAAATTCTAAGGTTGAGCAGCCTGGTATGCATGTATGTTCTGTCCAAGAGATTTGTAAGGCTTATAGATTAGTAGTAAGTTATAGTCTTTGGATCACAGTACTTGGTTAGGGATGTAGTCATGGAGGAGAAACTTAAAGCAGGACATAGGTTCATAGGTAGGTACTAGGCTATTGGCTCAAGGGCCTACGCAAGCCTAGTCAATAAGGTTCCCTGGCTTACTCCACCCAAGAAAGTTATTTTCCTGTGCCACTGTTGAGCAGAGAGACAGAAATGATCCCCGGGGTGTATTTCCTATTTCCCATCCACTCATCAAGATTTTTCTTGAAGAGTGCTTATGAAGAACTTTGCTTGACATAGATGGGTAGCCTGTTCCAGAGTATGGGAAGTCTCTGGGACAGGAACCTATCCCTCCAGCATGTCCTGTTTATTGTGGTAACAAGGTTTGGGTCCCTAGAGCGTGTAGCTCGGAGGGATTAGGATTTCTTTAGGTGTAGCATGTTTGGGTTTGACATAGCTTTATATGTTAGGCAGAGATCACCTCGGAGTAGGCGATATGCTACGGAGTAAAGCTGGAGTTTTTTGAGGTGGTCAGTGTAGGACATTTGTTTGAGGTCAGAAATCCTCTTTGTGAGGTACTTCTGTAGCCTTTCCAGCTGCTGCAGATGTCTTGAGGTATAGTCCAAAAGGGGCGTTTCACTCTATAATGGGTCTAATGAGTGTCAAGTAGAGGAGAACAGTGACCTCTTTTTTCCTGGATGAGAACCCTTTTATGATGAGGTGTGCCACGTAGAAGGACTTCTGACTACTGTGGCGATGTGACTATCAAAGGAGAGACTACTGTCCACCTGGGTCCCAAGGTCTCTTATCACGCATTCGGTGTTAAGTAGATTGCTGCCTATGTGGTAGTTCATGGCTACAGAGTTTTTACCAAAGGGGATGGCACTGCACTTTTTGGCATTGAGCTTGAGACCATGGCTCTGACATCAGCGAGGCCCTTCTGTAGGATGTCCACATCATTTGGGGACTTGACTATGGCTCCTAGTTTGCAGTCATCTGCGAACTTCGTTCATATATTAGTGTTATGGATGTTTTTGAAGCGGTGATTAGTTTGTGTGTAGGTTAGTTGGTGAGGTAATTCTAGCCATTTTAGGGATTTGAGTGATGTACCGTGGTGAGCATGGACTGGTGTATTTGCTGCAAATCCGATTACTTTATTATAGTGTTCACGTTTTGTTTTTTTGTGATGCCTGGAGGTTTGTTAGAATGGCGCTACCACAGAGAAGGTAAAAGAGATGGTAGACAGTAGCTAGTGTGTTTTTAGTTGATTCAGTGAGGACATTTTTGTTTTGTATAACATACCAAGGTTTTGATGTATTTTCTATATGTTGAAGATGCAGGTGGGATGCCTATTGTGTCATACCTATTGTGTTGGAAATAACTTTGATGTTGGAATTGCTAAGGGAGTACATTTTACTTTTTTTCATGCAAGAGGGTTTTTGAGGGGAAAAAGTAAAAGTTCGGTTTTGCTTGGGTTTAGCATGACCTGAAATTGTTGGAGCCATTTTTATTTGAAGTAAAAGCTTCCTGGTTTATGTGCTGGAGATGCGTTATGTTTTCAGATGAGCATATAAGTGCTGAGTTGTCCATGTATTGAATTAATGAGGCTTGTATGGTGGATGTATGTAATGTATTGGTGAGAATATTAAAGAGAAGGTGTCCCAAGTACAGAGCTCTTTGATATTCCTGTAGTAACGCGGAGGAAGGATAAAAAGGTGGACTGGCCAAATGACTGACTGACTGCTGATCAGACAGCTTTTGAGCCAGTTCTGGGTGAGTAATGTTAAGCTTAGGGTTGACATTTGATGGCATAAGTGTGGTAAGGCAGACTGCGTTGAAGGCTTTTGAGAGGTCTGAGAATAAAATGGATATCAGTTTATCATTGTTTCTGTGAGTGCTAGAGGAGCATTATTGGTACTATGTGCAGGGTGCAGCCATGTTGGGTGGGGTAAGGAGCTTTTCTTCTGTAAGGTATTTTATTGGCTGTTTATGAATATATTTTTCAAGTAATTTAGATATGGGAGATAAGATTGCTATTGGTCTAAAGTTCAAGACTTCCTTGGACAGAACCCCCTTTGTATAATGGGATGATAAAAGATCTTTTCCATAAGGAAGGGACATGTGATTCTTTAATGGATCTGTTGATTAGAATTGAAATTAGGTAGGTGATGCTTTCTACTGCTATTTTTAGGTATTCACTTAGGATGTTGTCTGCAGAGGTCGAACATATTTTTAGTTTCCTTAGGAGTAGTTTTATATAAGATTTAGGCACATGGAGCGTTTCTCCCCGGACTTCCGCTTAAAATTGGCTTCATTCCAAGTCATACTTTCCCGGTTAACAAATGTAAAATAAATTTTAAGTTAAGGTAGCTATATTGTTTTTGGAAGGTGACTGTAGTTGAAGGTATTTGTGGGGAAATTTTTACTACAGGAAACTATATTATTTATGAAAAACTTGTTAAATTTTGTGGACATTTCATATGGGCTTTTGTTGAATAATTTGTTTGGTTATTTTGCTATTCGGGTTTTAATATTTTTTCACTGAAGACCAGAATTTAGGGGGGATTAGACTTGTTATAGTTTTCAATGCTGAAGTAGTATGCTTTTTTGTCAGCTTTTATTTCTTTTTTAACCGAGTTATGCAGTTGTCTAAATTGCTAGTAGTTTTGAGGTGTTTTGTATTTTTGCCATTTATTCCAGGCTTTTTCTATCTTGCTCAAGTCATTTAATGATTTTTTTGTCAGTCAGTTTGTTCTTAATCTTTATAAATAGCCTATCTCAATCAGTATTGAAATGTTTACTACTTCATCTAGGAATAGAATATTTAGAATGTTCCAATTAATGGATATTAGTGTTGCATTGAATACACAAGGGTTGAATTAAAGATTGAGTCATCTTGTATTAGTCAGTTCACTGTCTGGTGCAACAGGTTGTATACTTACATGTGGTGCAGAAGGCTGGGGGTTTAATTCCCAATCCAAGTAGATTTATTGCTGTAGCATAAGGGTTGTGGGTATGGGTGTCTTCCTTTGTTAGCGATTGTAGCTATAAACCTTAGCATAGGTGGGGAGGTGATCACTTACAAAGTTTGACAGAGTACCTGCAGTAGTAAATTTGGTGGGGTCTTATACAGTGGTCCAGAGTAATGTGGTATTTTTGTTTTTGCCCAGATAAATGAGTGTATTGACAAGTTGTTTTAAAAATAAATTAATATTGTTTGTGAGAGAACTGATAGGTCAAGCCACTTCAGATTGACATCCCCTAGTAGTATCTTCTCATGTGGGATTTATGTAGTTATCTGTTGTGGTTTTTATGTAGTTATCCATAGTAAGATATCTTCTATTGTATCTGTATTGTCACCTGGAGGTATATGGAGGGTGATAATGCATAATTGTTTGTGTTTCTTGAGTTGCAGGAAAGAGATTAGAATCCCTTCTTAGCTGAATTTTGGCACAGAGTCTCTCTAGAGATTTGATAGTGGTTAAGAAATGGTAGAGTTACACCACCTCCTTTCCTATTTGTGTGATCATTGTGAATAATGTTGTAGGCAGTTGGGATAATTTCAGTCATTCTTTATATTTTGTTTTTAAGCAAGTTTTGGTTAAAGCTAAGATATCTGGTTTGTTGTGGGCTACCCAGGCATGCAAGTCTGAGAGTTTATTTCTGATGCTTTTAATATGCTGCTCCTAATATGATTCTCCTACTCCCCCTTTCTAGCAGTTGGTACAGGGGTCCCACAAAGGTTAATATTGGGCCTTCTCCTCTTCAGTGTATTTACCAATGATCTTTTCTCTTCCTGCCTCCAATCCAATCTTATTCAGTATACTTATGACTCGACCAACATCAACTCTGCTGACAACATAGAAAACCTTCAATCCCTTACACAAACCTCACTCCACTCAGTTGAAACCTGGCTACAATCCAACCAATTCCTGCTAAATGCGAGCAAAAATAAGCCACTACTTTTCTTACCTAAAAATCTGGAATATGCAAAACAGAGCTTTTCCATAACATCCCTTAATGGAACTAAACTTTCTGTTGACACACAAAACTCCTTGGAGCAATAATTGATGACGAACTTAAATTCAACCATCACATTCATAGCTCAATAAAAAAATCCACCAAAAACTAGGTCTGCTTTACTGTCACAAAAACTTTCTTCCCTGTGCGTCCAGGCCATCCCTTGCCCAATCCCTGCTTCTACCATCTCTACTCTATGCTTTACCTATTCTTACCCATCTACAGAGTAATCTAATATCCAAACTAGAAACCACATATAACAAAGTAGCCAGATTTGCTGTAAATCAACCTTGCAAATCTCATCACTGCCTCTCATTAAAGGCTTTACACTGGCCTGAATTTTCCAACTTACTGCCTCAATCCCAACTCCTTGTAGCCCACAATATACTAAACAATCCTAAATCCTGCCCATCCCTTGCAAATTCTCTGACACTTTAGTACTTCTTAGTGGGCGTCGAGGAGTACAATCAATACTTTCTTGAAGTTCATAAGCCAAACAAAACTTTTGGGAAAATACTGTATTGTCAGTCAGTTGCAAAAAATTGGAACACACTCCCTTTAGCCCTTAGACTACTTAAAGACAAAAATGCCTTCAAGAAACAGCTTAAATCTTTTTCCTATCAAATTGGATATGTTCATGTTCTAAACTAATACCCAAGAAACATTTAGGGATAACCTAACTTAACTATATCACTTCTAGCTCTCTCTCTTACTACCTACACATTTTTTTTCCGTCATATTCCATACTAGTTAGCTCATGTTACACTCAGTTCCCATAATCCCATATTACTGTTCTTTAATTTATTTATTAACTTCCAAAGTTCACACAGCTTTATCTGTATATTTACTTACTTCATGCCTAGTACCTTGGTTCAGCAATGTATTGACCTTAGTCTTACCATATTTCTGCTTAGTTTCTTGCCTTACTACATGAAAATGTCCATATATGTATTGTATTGTATTTCTATCCATTCTATATATTCCTTTATTGCATGTTATGTAATTACTTCAGAAGTACGTATACTTATAATGTGATCTGTGTTTATCTTTGTTCTTACTATTTGTTTACTTAAGCTTTTTGTGGGGGGGGGCTTTTCTCCTCAGGTCTCTGCTGAAAAAGGGCTTCTAAGAACCCAGACAGACTAACCCGGTTAACAAATGTAAAAATAAATAAAATAAAATGAATAATAACTGTGACAAAGTTTAGATTTTTGGTACAAAGAGCCTGAGATGGTAGGGTTTTGTTGGGGGTAGGATGGGTGGGGTTACTGATTTGGTGGGATTGTGGGGATGTGGTGCCAGGGTTGAGTTGAGTGTCACCATCTAAAAGGATGTTGTTATAGTGGAAAATTATGTAAATGTCTTTTTTATGGCATAGTTTTTGGGTGCATTTTAGATTTGGAGACTCTGAGGTTGAGAATTCTGTGTTTTGGATAGAAGTTTGAGGTGTCATTGCATAAAAATGGGGGAATGGCATATTATGTATAGAATGGGATTTGTAAGTTGCTGGCTGTGGACATAAATGGAGTTAGATGTTACTTTATGGCATTGGCAGGGAGTGCGATGTAATTATTGTAAGTAAAATCGTGCTGAAGTTTAGAAGGAGGGGGTGGATTGTGTTACAGTTGTAGTTAATCAGGTGAGGGCATGTAAGAGAGCTAAATAGTTAAGCTCATTGTATGTGATGATGTATCTTGTTGAGGATTTGCTTATGGTGGATTTGAATGGTTATGAAGGAGGTGATTTTACTGGTGTGTACTAGGGGAGGAGAGGAGCATGTATAAACTTAGTTTTAGATGGCGGTGGATGAAAATTGCGGGTTGGGTGAAGAAGGTGAGAGAGCCTGTACATAGCTGGTTTACCCATCCCTGGAACCTGAGTGTAGAAAGAGACTATCCGTAATATGGCTCACCGTACTGTGATTTGAAAGTAAGTAGTCAGAGGGCTCCCAGATTGGATTGAAATGATGATAGATTATGCTTGGTGAGCAGGTCGTATTCAGAGAGGAAAGTAAATGGGGTTTATTCCGCCAATTTTAGTATAATGTGATAGAGTTTAACTAACTTGGTAATTTTGATTTTGAATGCTTCCAGCCACGTTCTACTTTTGTGGAAAATGTAGTAGAATTGTAGCATGACAACTGATCACTGCTTTTGCTTTATCTAGTCAGTATGTAACAGTAGTGATGGGCATACAGTTTGTTTTCTTCAGAAGATTAAGTATACTGTTACATAGTCCTTACTTTATTTATAGTGGTCACAAGCTTGTCTTTGTTAACTTGTTTATATTCTTTTAAATTGCATCTGTTGGTAGGGTTGGGTTTCCATCATGGGGTCCTGAGTGCACACAGTCTAATGGACTTAGAGAATCAAAGTACAGATATAAGTGTTTGGAATTATTGAGGTAAACTAGGAAGCTTAATAGGGAAGAGCATAAGTCAAGGGGGTTAAGAGACAGAAAAGAATAGAGATGTGCTGGATAGAGAGGGAGTTAAGTATTTAAAATGGATAGTTACATGCTGAGAGATTAGTCTAGTACTATGAGTTTAGCATTTAGTGATGAGGTAAAATGGGGTTAGTATGTGTAACGTGGTCAGATTTATTAGTTGCATGCATGTAATAAGCACTTATTCCTGAACCTTAACAACATGAATAAAGCAATTAGATTTAAAGTGCAGTATAGCAGTAGGCAGTATTAATATTAATTAACTAGAGAAAGACTGCATCAGTTACTTATAGTTAATTACAGCAGCAAACAATAACCATAACTGGATAAGTCGTCAGTATGAAACCCTTTAACATTGTCCCTATGTACTAATAGTTCTACTCACAGATCCGCGCTACAGCTTTTACAGCTTAATATTCAAGATTAAGCTAGTTCTACTCAAGTATGTCTTGCTACTCCTTTTATAGTTCAGTATTTACAATATTTAGTGCTCGCCACTCCATAAAAATCTCTTTGGTTTCACAGCTGTTAACTCAGGGGTTAAGTTGTCCACAAAGCATTTCTTATCTAGCAATGTCACCATGGCTGTAATGGTGTCAAGATTTGTCTCATTAACAGCAATAAGTCAGCGTATCAGATTCAGCAGTGGTACATTTAAACAATTATTGAAGCTAAGGCATTATCACTGTCTTCATACTCGTTAAATTTGCAGCATTACTTCAGGTGGAGATTAAATGTACTGCAGATATGCTAACAAAGATCTCTTGGCTAAAGGATGTTTAAACACAATAATTATTGAAGACTAATTGCATACTTGCAGCATTTTCAGTGCTTCACACTTTATATTGCAAGTATACTACAGGCATGCAAACACAGACCTGTTAACTATGGGTTGTTTAAACTAAGTAATACAGAAGAAGTATTACTCTGTGTCATCAGCGTTTTCAGTCTGTGTATTTACTGTGTAGCACTAATTAGACGAAGATTAATTTGAGAGCTGCAGAACACCACATATCATAGAGCACTCTGATGTGGGTGATTCAAAACACAAGAGTTACACAAATAATTTTACAACACAGCGAGCACAGTAGCATACAGAACAGCAATTTACCTCATTGAGGCTGAATATGGATGAGGTAACTTTCACATACAGTCTTCTCCTTTGGAAACGGATACGAGACTATTATCCGAAAAATGGTAAAGTAGTACAACACTAGTGCCAAAATCATGTCAAAAGCATACACATTAATTGCAAGCAGTTTTTCCTGGTTATACGTGACAGAGGGTAAAGAGAAAAACTAATCTCTTAAAGCAGGCATTGCAAGACCTACCCACCCTATGCATATTCATTTTAAAAAACTAACCTGAATTTTAAAATTTCAAACTGAACATTACTTTGTTACAAAATGTGTGTATGGTTTCTCTATAACATTTTGAAAGCTGTCCTCCTTTGAAGAAAGTGATGTGCAGATTTCATGTACCTGCTGTCCTGGCATGTAGAAAAGTGCTTTTAATCTGCCATCGTGTCATATTCCGTGCTGCAGAATAATTGCTGAACTTTGAAACCTACTTCTTCCATTGTTGTCCAGCATTAGCACCGGTTGTATTAAACAGTTGTACTGGAGGAATTTCTGAAGCTGTTTTTCTCTTGTACTATTTGAACTTTAATTACTGCATAGTAATGCTGTAATGGACGTGTGAACCACTTTTTCTGGATGTCATTGTATGCCCTTTCAGATATATGCCGGTGCTTATTTTTCTCTCTTGCTTTAGTGCTTTGTCTAGTTCAGGTAAAGAAATATTACTTATTGTTTATATAATAATTATTTTGTCATAAGATTTCATGTTTTTCTAAACATCTTGACAGCCAAGAAGTACAGACAGAGCTGCCAAGCCTCATATGAACAAAATGCTGCTGACAGTATGTGTATAACTTGAGTGGTTGCTGAGACTTTGTAAGCTGTTTTCAAAATATTACAGACATAATAGTTACTGTGTTTGTGACTTATAAAATCCAGTTTAAGACCTAAACCCTTAAGAATATTATAAAAACAGTTTGTGTTGAAGTGTTTGCCATGTACACTTCTTTAGTAATCACAATAGTTGCAGAAATATGAACATCTGTTTGAAATGGAGGACATAATTTGATTCTATCAAAAAGCTTAGGCTCCGGCCAGTGGAAGTTATAGTGGAAACTTCCACAGCTCTGTTGGAGGGAATGCGTTAGGAGAGAGACATGTTTTGGGTAAGGCACCAGAGGTCTTTAATATGTTCGTGGTTTTGTGGAGACTTTTGTTTTTGCCATTTTTCCTTGCCCTCTTTTTTAGATAAGAATTTGACTTTTAGTGGTAAGCCAGAGAACATCGTTGGCCTTAATTATGTCTTGGAGGATCAATATATATTTAGCATGTTCAGGAAAATTGTATTGAATTAATAAATGGTTCGTGTAGGAGAAACATTTTTAAGAAGGACCAGGAGGATATATGGGTGGCACAGTGGTGCAGTGGTTAACGTTGTCGCCTCACAGCAAGAGGTTCTCCAGTTCGATTCTCGGCTGGGGTGCCTTCTGTGTGGAGTTTGCATGTTCTCCCTGTGTTCGCGTGGGTTTCCTCCGGGTGCTCCGGTTTCCTCCCACATTCCAAAGACATGCATCTGGAGCATTTCTCCCCGGGCCTCCTCTGAAAACAGGCTCTGTGGAACCTAGTCGGACATTCCCGGTCAACAAATGTTAAAAAAATAAATAAATAAAATAAAAAAAGTAAAGGACCAGTTAATGACTTTTAAGTTTGTGAAGGAGAAAGGGTTCAAGATTTATAGTTTGAGAGTCAATCTTGTTTGATTTGATGTGGGATAGTTCTATTGGTAAAGGTTTGCCAGTGGTCACTAAGGGATTCTGGAAGGATTCTTGAGGAGGTGCATTTCTCAGGGTCAAAAACCATTATCTGGTTGATTATGGTGGTGGTGCTGTTTTTACTACTATGACATGGGGGTGGACATAAATTGATTAAGCCCATATAAATTTATGGAGGAGGTTAGGAAGTTAGAGGTAAATATCTGTCAGTCTATATTTACATCTCCTAATATTATTTTCTCATGAGGTATGGTGGTTGTCAACCAGCAAATAATATTTTCAAGGACTGTAATGTTATTTCCAAGTGGAATATATATATATATATATATATATATATCGAGAGAGAGAGAGATATGTGTGTGTAGATAGATAACATATGTATACATATATATACACACACATACTATATATATGTGTGTGTATCTATATATATATATATATATATATATATATATATATGTATATATATATGTATATATATATATATATATATATATATATATATATATATATATATATATGGATATAGGTCTGTGTGTAAATATTTGCAACTATTTAGCTTCAGAAATGTAATTAGAATTTCTGCAGTGTGGAGTATGGGTATAATGGTAGTATATGGCGAGAGTTCAAGCTGGTTACACTACATAATAGCAACTTTGCCTCATTTTATCTTTGACCAATCTGTTTGATAATATTATAACCAAAGACTGTAATACTGGATTATAGCCAAGTCTCTGTGATTGCCAGAATGTCAGGAATGTAGGTGGGCATCCAACCGTGAAGTTTTGTCATTTTGTTACAGATGTTACAGTTGTTTATGGCCATTAATTTTATATTGTTAGTGGGGGGTAGTTATTTTGGGAGGAGTGGTAGGCTGCGTTATTTGTAATGCTGGTCTTGTTTGTGGGATGGTCCTGTATTAAGGTGAACATCTCAACAAGGTAGTATTAGAGGTAGTTTTATTGTGTTTTTGTTTTTATACTTTTATTCTGTACTGCCTAGATTGGAGTTAAGAATTTTAAGTCTTGGGTACAGGTTGCTGGAGTCCTGAAATAGGTATGGTGATATTAATGTTGGGAAATGTCAGTTTTCATTAGGGAGGCAAATTGTGGGAGAGATTTGTGTAGATAGCTTGTGCAATGATTAAGCAGTGCTAGAGTGAGTTATGGACGACAGTTGAAGGAGCAGAGGTTGATGAGATGCAGTTAGTTATAGTGGGTGATTAATTAGGCAAGGGTGGTGATAGGTTGAATATGGATTGTGAGTGGAGTCTCCGTCTCCATAGGTATAAAGTAGAGCAAGAGAGAGTGTGTGGGCACTGGGGGTAGTGTAGGTGTGCAAGGATGAACAGAGCAGGGCCCAACCCTTGATGCATGGAAGCCAACCAAATAGAAAAAAAAGAAAAATATCTATGAAATCTAGGAAAATGGCCAGAAATCTCTAACTGCCCGGAAGGTAGTGTTGTGTTTTATAACTGTTTTTTTTTTATACAAAAAGTTCTTTAGTCAAAGGGAAAGCAGAAACATGGCTAATTTTGTGCAAAAGCAGAATGTCCTTATGCACTTTCTCATAAGTTATCACAGGATGTTAAGTTGTCAATCTCGCCTTCATTCTTGCTGGATGGGTTCGGAGCCGATCCTCGGCTCCGACTCGGCACTAGCTTTAGCTCGAGAACTCCTTTTACCAGCTCGAGGCAACCCTATATCCCATGATGCAAGGCGGAACTACCCCAGATCTCGTTTGCCGCTTAGCGAAAGAGGTCTCCTTTGCCAGCTGAGGTAAGTTTTTCTTGTTAAATAAGAAAAAAGTTAGTTAGGGGTTTAATTTCCCTTCAGTGTCAGGTTAGCCTGTATTTAGTACAGCCCACCCTATTCCCTTCCTTTTTTTAAACTTTTAATTTAGTTTTTTCAGTGAAAGTTTTAGTCAGGCCTAGTTCCCCAAGTTATTCCCTTCCTGTGTGTTTGTGTAGGGATTAAGTTGTGTGTTTGTGGGGACTGTGTGTGTATATCCTGTTAGGATGTCTAAGGAAGGCAAGGTCTCAGGCTTCAAGAAGTGTGACCAGTGCTGTCAGAAAATGTCCCTGACAGACGGTCACACTTCTTGTGTGTATTGCCTGGGGCCTTTGCACCTGCAGGACTCCTGTGCGTTGTGTCATGCCTTTAGCCAGCGAGTCCTGCAGGAAAGGAGGAACAAACTGATCCTCCGAGGTTTGTTGAAACCTGAAGGTTCTCCTCCCAAGCAGGGCAGGAAAACCTCTTAAGCCACCGAAGGCTCAGGCTACAGTGTCTAAGCCTCCTTGGTGGCTCCGCCCGTCGAGCCGATATCGGCCCGCTGGAACCGATGCTTCTTCTGCCAGAGTAGTGGGTTCGGTGCCGGCCGCTCCGATACCCTGACTACTGTGCCTTGTCGGCTCCGGCTGGAGCCGACACTTTATCCAGCATCGGGCGAGATCCTCGGCTCCATCTGGGGTTCAAGGGACTTCGGCTCCGATGGCTCCGGCCCAAGAGATCCCGGTCCCCTTCGATACTAAGTATCCACTCGGCTCCGGGTCTCCTCTTTTGTCGGAGCGGAGCCATCGGAGCCGATCTTCGAGATCTTCCAGGCTGTCTGACCACGATTTGGAGAGGGTGGTAAGCAGGCTGTTGAAGTCTCAGGCACTGGCCCAAATGCTCCATAGCCTGTCTCAACAGACTTGGCTACAGCCCCAATTCTTGAGATTCCTCCTCCGACTCCACACCAGAGTTCGGGCCGGAGCTTGGGACATCGACTGTTTCGATGCCGGAGCCGATACATCCTTCGCTCCGTCATCCTCGGCTCCGATCTCCTCCTTGAGACTTTCCTTGAGGGATCCGGTCGTCGGGTTTCCACTGTCGGCTCCGAGGGCTAGTGGCATCGGACCCTTGTCCGACCCGCTCTCCCTCTCGGAGCTTCGGCTTTGGTAAGCTCGGCACCGACATCTGCCTCGAGCCTTCTCTCCTTGGAGCCGACCATTCCTGTTTCTTCGAGCGGGTGTGTTCAGGTCTCCGGGAGAGGAGCCTTTGAGGTGATGAGGAGTGTCCTGGCCTCTGAGCCTGGTCAACGGTCTATCCCTCTAGCTCCTCCCTCATCAGTGCCTGCAGAAGCCTCTTGCCAGCCTCTTGCTCTCAGGCCCAGGGATCCATCGCCCCAGGTTTCCCCACTGGGAATTTCCTCCTCTTCCGAGGTTTCTCCTGACCCTGCAGGTGAACCCCTCGGAAGAGGACGTAAGAGGAAACACACAGACTCCCCTGAGTCTACTACATCTGATACCGACTTAGATGAGTCGGAGGGTTCCCACGGTCCCCTCTGAGGATGTCTCATTTTCAGACATCCTTGAGCTCCTCAAACAGAGGGGGAATTGGCCCTCCATTGACCCCTCCGAGGATGAGTCGGTATACCTGGAGGCTGTTGGTTCCCTGCCCTCCACCTCCTGGGTGTCTCCGCCTTCGACCCACTCATGCAGGTAGTGGCTCGGAAGGCGTGGCTCCAGATTCTGTGGAACCTGTCCCCAGGAGACCATCCAAATTCATCACGGCCCCTTCGGACAAACAGTTCCTGTCCAAAGGTGTCTCTGTGGATGCTATGGTGGTGGCGGCGCCACTAAGAAGGAACTGGCGGATCCTTCAGTACCTGTCCATCCTCCTAATAAGGATTCTAGGACCATGGACAGGTATGGAAAGCGGATGTTTTCTTCAGCGACCTTTGCAATGCGTTCGCTGAATTACCTTTGTCACTTCACCAGGCTTCAACGAGATATTCTCAAGGAACTGGGGGAAGTAGTCCAGGATCCTTCAGCTGCTGGGGCTCAGGAAAAGATTGCCTCTCAGCTAGCTATCCTGAATTCGATATCTAACTCCTCCATGCGGCTCATATCTTATGCAGCCGATGGAACGAGCAGGGCCGCAGGCACAGGTGTTGCTCTTAGACGCCAAGCCTGGATGCGGCTGTGTAATTTTGGACCCCTTTAAGGCGTCTTGCACCAACAGCCCCTTTGACGGTTCGGCTTTGTTCGGACCTCAGGTGAAGGATACTTTGACCAGATGTGAACAAGACGGTAAAACTCTTTCTGCCGTTGGAGTCCAGTTTTCCACTCCTTCTAGACCATATCCCAAGGGTCAGAAGTATAGGAAGATGTGGTTCCGTAAAGCCCAAGGAGCTACACCGGACACACGTGGTCAGTTTACCCCTAGAGGCAGAGGGGGTAACAATAATAGACGCCGCCCTAGAGGCAGGGGGGGTCCTCAGAACCAGGGCAACAGGGAGCCTCTTCCTGAGAAGCCCTTTCAGCATCCCTGAGGTGTTGCCCGACTGTCCACCCTTGGAGGCAGTCGGGGGAAGGATTTCGCTGTACCCAGTAGCCTGGCAATCCCTATCACAAGAGAAGTGGGTACAGTCGATTATATCCGAGGGTTACAAAATCCCCTTCGAAAGGTTTCCCGTACCTCTACAATCCCTTCCAGACATCTCACCCGGTCAAAGGGATTTGGCAAAACAGGAAGTTTTAAAACTCCTGGGAAAAAGAGCCATCCAAACAGTGCCGGCAGACCAAGTAGGATCCGGCTTCTACTCAAGATTCTTTTTGGTCCCCAAAAGGACGGAGATTGGAGACCAATACTAGACCTAAGCAGACTAAACAAGTCTGTCAGAAAGGCAAGATTCGGATGGTCACGCTGCAATCCATTCTGCCCTTTCTGGGCAAGGACAACTGGATGTGCTCGATAGACCTTCAGGATGCGTACTATCACATAAAGATTCACAGACGCTCCAGAAGGTTTCTCCGCTGGCTGGGAGCCAGTCATTACCAATTCAGAGCACTGCCCTTTGGCCTCACTTCAGCCCCAGAGTGTTCACCAAATGCATGGCGGTGGTCACAGCTCACCTGAGACGCCGAGGATTCCAAGTGTTTCCTTATTTGGACGACTGGCTCCTCTCCGCCACCTCCAGGGATCAGCTTCTGTCCAGAGATTACACCTACAGCTTTGCAAGAGTCTAGGAGTTTCGTGAATTTGAAAAATCCTCTCTGCTGCCTTGCCAATCTATCACCTTTATAGGCAGAGTTAAATACCGTCAAAATGTTAGCCACACTAACAAATCAAAGGATTCTGGACATCCAGAAATTTGTTCAGCTTCTGTTACAAAGCAACAAGGTCAAAGCCAGGTTTGTCTTGAAGGTTCTAGGCCTAATGGCTGCAGCCATTGTTCTTCTTCCACTAGCTCGCTTCCACATGCGTCTCCTGCAGTGGATGTTGTTCACGCAGTGGTCGTACCACGATCTGCCCATGAGACACGAGATCTTAGTGACACAGTCTTGCAGGGCTCATCTACGATGGTGGGTATCTTCCGCTCTTCTTCAGCAGGGCCGACCATTTGTTCGCCCTCCTCCAGTTGCCACAGTCACCACGGATGCCTCTCTGATCGGGTGGGGGGGGCATTATCAGGCAGGATGGTCCACGGGACGTGGCAACCCATAGAATACCACCTGCACATAAATGTCCTGGAGATGAGAGCAGTGCTTTTAACGTTGCAAGCCCTCGACGACTTTCTTCCCACAGGGACTATTGCAGTACAGACGGACAACATGTCCGTGGTCTGGTACATCAACAAACAGGGCGGAACCAGGTCCTATCCCTTATGTCGAGAAGCTCTCAGACTTTGGCAATGGGCGATCTCTTCTCAGCGGTTTCTGATAGCAACGCACATCCCGGCAGGTCCAACCTATTGGCGGACAGGCTAAGCAGATCTATTCTGATGCCTCACGAGTGGTCTCTCAATCAGTCTGTAGTGGATCAGATTTTTCTGAAGTGGGGCACCCTTGTTGCGATCTTTTCGCTACCCCTCAAAACAGCAAGTGCCCAGACTACTTCACACTATTTCCTCTTCCAGGCCAACCCTGAGAGACTCTCTAACCCAGGATTGGCCTCGGGACTTCTTTATGCTTTTCCTCCTTTCCATTGATTCCACAAGTCATTCAGAAAGCCACCGTTTGAGAGCCAAATTGATCCTCATTGCTCCATATTGGCCTCGACAAATTTGGTTTCCGTCTCTACATCGTCACCTTCTGGTGCAGCCCTGGCATCTGGACCCAGTTCCGGATCTTTTGATCCACCAGTCGGGTCAGCAGCACCGAGCCATTCATTCTCTCAACCTCACTGCTTGGTTGCTCCACTTCCTTCCCTAGCCAGGCTACCAATGATTTCTGACTCAGTCAGAGACATTTTAGTGTCTTCTTTAAAGTCGTCCACTAGAACGGTTTATGCTAGCAAGTGGCGGCGTTTTCTATTTGGGCAAACGCCAGAAATATTGATCCCTTCACCGCTCCTATACATTCTGTTTTGGATTTCCTGGCGGAGGTTTTTCATTCAGGATCGTCATCATCTACAGTCAAAGTACAAATGGCTGCTATTTCCAAATTTCATGTTGGCTTGCAGGACAATAACATCATGTCTCATAGGTTATGCAAAGCCTTTTTGAGAGGAGTTTTTCTCCTAAAACCGCCTGTGAAACATCCTCCTCCGCAATGGGATCTGAACTTAATGTTAGCATCCCTAATTTTACCTCCTTTCGAACCGTCTGCTACGTGTTCTTTAAAGTTGTTGACATGGAAAACTATATTTTTGCTGGCTGTTACTTCTGCAAGAAGAGTTTCTGAGATTCAGGCCCTCTGTATTCGTTCACCTTATATGGTGTTTCATAAGGATAGGGTTTCGCTCAGGACTAACCCTTCCTTTCTTCCCAAGGTTGTATCTCAAGCCAATATTAACCAATCTATTGATCTACCAGTTTTCTTTCCTAACTATTCTGACAGAGCTGAACAGAAGCTGCATTTTTGGATGTTCATCGTCAGCTCAGGTACTACTTACATAGGACTAAACAACTTAGAAAATCAGACCAATTGTTTGTCTCCTATGCAGGAAGCAGGTTGGGTCTTCCAGTATCTAAAGTGACCTTATCTAGATGGTTGACTTCCACCATTTCCTATGTGTACTCTCTAAGGGGCAAACAACTATCTTCTAAGCCAAAAGCTCATTCGACCAGGAGTCTATCCACTTCTGTAGCCTTTCAGGATAGACTTCCCATTGACACTATTTGTGCAGCAGCTACTTGGGCCACGCCTCATACTTTTGTATCTCATTACAAGTTGGATTTGGCCTCCAGAGATAGGGCCAGTTTTGGTTCCACTGTTCTCAAGAGTCTGTTCCATTGAGCCACCCGGGATACAGGTGCTAGGACGCGGTCCCATCCAGCAAGAATGAAGGCGAGATTGACAACTTAACATTTAGAAGTTATGTACCTACCATAACGTTCCATGTTAGTTGTCTTCATCTCGCCTTCTTCTTGCGGCCCCACCCTCCTTCCCCCTGGCCTGGACAGATCTTGGAGAGTTCCTATTAGATTGCTTCCTCTGGAACATTGTTATGAGGACTTCTTTTAGGAACCATGGTTCCTAATTATATTAGGATAAGTCTTTAGCAGGGTTAGTTAGCTGCCAAACGAGATCTGAGGTAGTTCCGCCTTGCATCATGGGATATAGGGTTGCCTCGAGCTGGTAAAAGGAGTTCTCGAGCTAAAGCTAGTGCCGAGTCGGAGCCGAGGATCGGCTCCGAACCCATCCAGCAAGAAGAAGGCGAGATGAAGACAACTAACATGGAACGTTATGGTAGGTACATAACTTCTAATTTTCGGCTGCACTAGAAGAAAGTGCAGAAACAGTGGTTGCTACAGAGAGTCATAACTCAGGTAATACTGAGGAGAGTGAGCCAGTTAGAGTCTGTGAGGAACTGTGCTTGCAGGGTAATTAGTGAAGTGGGAATGAAGGCACCGCCTTCAGCCAGGTTGCACTATTAACTGGAAAGAAAGGATTGCAGCTGAAGGCTAAAATTACTAGCAGCACTTTTGCAGATAAGCACAAACTGTAGTATTACACAGCTCTGTGTGGTTCAACAGTGTGAGATTGTGCCTCAGTATCCTAGCACTCATACAGTGAACTTTTCTCAATATGAATTTGTAGAAGAATATCACGTTAATTTACATATAGTCTTGATATCCTTGGAAGCACTGATTCATACACTTAAGGTTTCTCTCTTGCTAGGTTAGCAAAGCACTTCCACTTGAGAAACTGTTTTGAGGTACCATTTGCTGTTTGCTCTTTGACCATGAGGGGTAGATAGGAAGACGTCCGGGCATCTTAGTGGAAACTTGTTACATCTGTGACTTGATCTTCAATGTTGGCATCCTTTTTCTAATATAGAGACCCTTCCTACAAAGTCATTTCATCAGCACTCATTAATATCCCTTTTTTCCAGGCACTAAATATGAAGTCACTATTGCCAGCCTGGCAGTGCAAAAACTGCCTCATGCTCAATGACAACTACTTGATTCTTCCTTTAAATGATTCCATATGTGAGAGATGCAAACATCTACTAAACTTGGAGGCCAACCTCTCTTCAAAGAAGACTGTAAACTGTAACCAGTATGTGGTTAGTTCTCGCACCCACCTCGCACAACCATATCCACAATGAATTAGACAAGCAAATAAGCTTTCTTTTGCAAAGGTACTTAAAAAGTCCTTGTCTAAATCACAAAGGAATCCTTAGATGAATGGTTTATTATACACAATAGCAAGTGTCTCACTAACAGGCAAACAATATACACACAGAAAGGAGGCACTCAGCTGACAGGCAGAAGTCCTTAAGGCAGCAGATGATGAGAAGGTACATCTGGTATCTTTGTCCATAGTTAGACACAAAAATGTACCACTCATCAGTCTAAGCAAAGACTTTCTGGTGGCAGTATCTGCGGTCTCATTAGGACCTTTTAGTTCTTTTATCCTAACTGCACATATGATGCGATAACTGTGCACATGGGAGAGAATGGCTTACCTCCTTAGATCATAAGAATAGGGACATGATAGAGCTCTCAGAATATGCATTTAAATAAGTCTGAAATTAATATCAAGTAGTATCTTACCATTCCCAAGAATGATGCCACAGTACAAACGAACAAAATAACAGACTTTGATTATTGGCTTAGCTATTGGTGCCATTCTAATGGGATAAAGTATGCATCGGCCTGACGCATCACGCACGTGATGATGTCAGCTCAAAAAGCGAGAAAAAAATAAAAATAAAAAAAAGCTGAGAAAAACTCTAAAATGAAGGGGTGCCACTCTGGAATCGTGGCACCCCATTATTTGGACCGAAAAAACTCGGTAAAAACCAAGTTATTCAGTACGGTTCGGAGGTATGCTTACACAGACTGTGATTCCAGCAGAATTTGTAGATGCCTTTTTTTGACTAATTCTTAGATTATTTTCCAGGGGTTTCTCTAGGGCACCTTGGTTCAAAGGGCTTTTCTTTTTACAGGAAAAAAGTAGATAAGAATTTAGATGTATTCCTGATTTTTTTTCTATATAGGCTACTATCTCAGCAAGGAAATTCATCAGGATTCTGGGTCTCATAACATTTATCATTCTCATGTTGCAAGATTCCATTTGATAAAAATCCATTGATCTGATGTTGTCCTCTTCATTTCATTATCGTGTAGGTATTGGCTTCAATCCTCGGAACCGATCAGCTGCTTTTTTACAGCTTGAGTTTTCTGAATTGAGCTCCTCCCTATACCCACAATGCCCTGTTCCCCCAACATACTATGTTGCGCAACTTATAAACAAAGGTATGCATCTATGTCCAAGGAAGTCATTGTTCCACTGGATTCAGTATTCATCAGACCTATCATTGAGTACAGTGCCCCCTCTGGTATGTACCTAGCCATGTATGTCCAACAATTGGAACATCCACAAAGGTTCCTCACTAAAAGAATACAGGGTGTAAATAATATCTCCTATGCAGACCGCCTCAAGGCCCTATCTCTGTATTCTGTCTCCTACAGGCTTTTGAGGAGAGATCTGCCAAGCATACAGGGCATTGTCAGACCCCACTCTGATGGACCTCCTGCATATCCACAAAACAAACAGTACCAGAATTCCCCTTTCTGAAGACTTAAACCTTGCCTGTGATATAAATAGGACATGCTAGAGAGATAGGTATGTATCCCTGATACTATCCAGTCTATGGAGCAGGTTTCCCATCCATGTGAAGCAGAGTTCCTCCCTAATCCAATTCAAGTGCAGCTTGGACAATTGGATGGAATACTGGAAATTCATCCTTGGTTTGGCACCTGTGTCTTTAATGCAAACATGTAACCTGTAAATGGTTCATCTCCCAGGCCCATGCTTGCACTTATCAAGTGTATCAGAATTTGTCAGAGATTTAGGATGCATGGCTAGGCTTAAAAAGGCTCTTGTGGTCGTTAACCTAGTAAACACCTATGAACCTGTACCCCAAATCTCTCTTACCGCGCTGATCACCAGTGAGATCCAGTAGCTGTGAGCTTCTCCATAGAGTTTGGTGGTCTGTGATTGCCTTAACTTTTAATTTCTTTTTGACATCTAGTACCCACCTTTCCCATTTGTAAACGTTCTCCTAGTTAAAATAGAAATTTTAATTTAAAAAGTCTGTTTTTTTCTTTCCACCTGTTCTATCTATTTAATCATGTTATCTGGAGTTAGTTTTTTTTCCCTTTTCTATCTCTTTAAAAAAAATAAAGTTTCTCTTTTTTGCTCTTTTCTTTTCAATATGTCTGAGTAGAAAATGGGTTTTAAAAAATGCACTTCCTGTGGGCGGAAGATGCCTCTTTGTGATGCCTACAGGGAAGCTGTCTATTGCTTGGGGCCTAGCCACCTTCAGGCCCCTTGCGAGGTCTGTTAAGCCTTTCATCCCCAAGCTCTAGCAGATAGGAGGAGCAAGCTTGTGCTGAAAGGCATGCTTCTTCCTTCCTCCACCTCAGGGGTACCTTCTACTTCAGGGCCTCAACCCCTTTCTATAAGACCCAAGGAGACACGGGAGAGTAGGAATCACTCTCCATTGTGGTCTTCCTTGGAGCCTCTCAAGAAGGCTCCGAAATTGTTAGAACCGACTTGGTCTGCTCCGAGGTCAGTTCCAAGTTCTCCTCTGCCCCAGTCACCTACCGTTGCTCTGAATCCGAGTGTCTGTCCCTTGACGTCAGCTCCTGGCTCAGCACAGACAGGACATGGTCCAAGATCTCACTCTCACTTTCTCTTATTTTCTTCCTGCAGTACTCAAGCAAAGAAAACACTGTATGTATAATAAATGTTAAAGTGAGTTTAATTTACATGCAATATTAGGATTATCTATCTAGAACATTATGTATAAAGTGAGTAGTTATATATGTATTAATGCCTTGTCTTAAGTCTATGTGATATCTGCACATTTGAGTCCAGAGAGGCATACTTTTGTTCAGTTTTTGCACTTGTGTGATTCTGAATGCCAATAAAGTTTACTTTGACTTTAAGAAGGATGTTCATACCAAGTATTATGGCTACAGAGGTGAAGATGACGGTGTTCAGGAGTTGTGTGCATCTGCCTTTACAAAGTAATCCTCCTCTGTTGCAGTACATTTATAGTTTTCATCTAATTCCTCTGAGTGGCTGTGCCTTCCTTTGAGACTTCCACTCCAGGC
This sequence comes from Protopterus annectens, assembly GCF_019279795.1. Taxonomy (NCBI): domain Eukaryota; kingdom Metazoa; phylum Chordata; order Ceratodontiformes; family Protopteridae; genus Protopterus; species Protopterus annectens. The sequence continues at coordinate 1,246,270,901 of NC_056735.1, read as the reverse complement.
AGCTGTTTATTGTTTAAATTGTACTTGAAATATTTCTTCCTTTAAACAATACAAAGGGCATCTGTAGTTCCACACTGGTTATTCCACTCTCTCCCTCAAGACTGTAATCTGTTAGGCAGGCATATATTTGACCACTGGCTTATAAACATAAGGTAAGGATTTTAACCTGGGTGAATAATTATTGTAATCGGTCTTTAATAGGTGACTGAAAATCACATCTGCATCTATTAAAACCGTAAGTCTGTAATATTTAGCATTCACTGATGTAGAATGGGCTCTCAGCGTTTTCTACATTTTATACTCTTCTTAGACTTCCAGAATGACTGCTTAGTGAGAATTAGGTTGTTTATCTTTCAGACTGCATTATTTAAGCATTCTAAGCTATACCCCAGCGTTCTGTATTGTTGTCTGCATAGTTTATTAGAGGGTCAGCTCAGGTTGGACGGTTTGGAAACAGAGAGGCGAGATTGCTTTGGTTTGGACATGTGCAGAGGAGGGATGCAGAGTATATTGGGAAAAAGATGCTAAGGATGAAACTGCCAGGTAACAGGAAAAGAGGAAGGCCTAAGATAAGGTTCATGGATGTGGTGAGAGAGGACATGCAGATGGTTGGTGTGAAAGAGCAAGATGCAGAGGACAGGAAGAAATGGAAACAGATGATCCGCTGTGGCGACCCCTAATGGGAACAGCTGAAAGAGAAGAAGGTATGCCCCAGCTTTCAAAAATTTTGGTTTGTTATTTTACATCAAATAAAGATCAACCCCAGGGAAGGTGACACTAAGGGTAATTCGGAAGAAATAAAAAGGTTAGATGGTAACTGAAATTGTAAGCTTCACAACCCCCAAGAATAAATGAGTGTATTTCTTTGCAGCCCATTTTAAATAAGAGAGCTAACACTTATTAAGGTTAAGTAATTTTAATGATATTTTAATGCAATTTTAATGTGTTGTGTGATGATGGATCTTTAATATGCCAATTTTATTATCACAAAGTGTTTAGATTGTTTTTAATAGTAATTGGTAGGCTGTGTGGACTATATGGTGATATTTTTTAGCTATTTAATTTATAAGATGGCACTGTTTCCTTAAGCAACTGATTACACTTAATTGATGGGTGTATTATAGAGCATATAAAAAGGCTGGTAGATTTTTGCTAGAGATTCTGAATAAATCCTGTGTTAAGCACTCAAGGTAATGCTTTTTATTTTTTAATAAATCAGTATAAAGGTAATCTTTTTTTTCCTGACTTGAAGTGTTTCTTTTGAGGTTTATGGTCATGGTTTTGATGGTTCACCAGTGTGGTTTTTAAAAAAGCGAACATACCAACTAGAAGAGCTGCTTATTGCAGAACTGCAGCAGAAGAGAAAAATATTTAAAAAAAAAATGTGAATGCTGAGTGCTTATGGAAAATGATTATTCATTGTACACCTGACAGACGAGAAACAAGTTTATTCTGACAGTCAGGGAATGTTGAGGCAAGTGTGAGATTCAAGATTTTGTATGCAGCTGCCTTAAAAATACTTTTCCTAGAAGATCAAAGACTGTTTTGATTGATATGAGCTAAAAGAGGATAGGGAGTTGAAAATGTACGTGTGTGTGTGTGCGTCTTGTTAAATTGCTGATCATTAAAGGGGAAAAAACAACAAAAA